>NW_027526319.1:3918381-4171633 GCF_048455015.1 Haemaphysalis longicornis
GTCGCAAAAGCAGAAACATTTTGTCTGGAGAACGGTATTGATATCTCCGGCCTATGCAGGTCATGCGTGATCGATACCGCAGTGTCCGACTTGGCTTTCCCAGTTATACTACAATAAGCAGGAATCCACTGAATCTCTACATGATGGGATGCATTTAGAGCTCGTAAGTGCAATGCAATAACGTCGAACACAAGCTGATCTTTCTGGTACGAGTTTAGGCACTGAAGGACCGCCCGGGAATCCGTGAAGATTGCCCACTGACGTGCTGGTTGCTCGATGATGTATGCGAAAGCAGCACGCAGAGCGGCAAGCTCGATAACTGCGGATGTCGTTTTTTGGCTAAGCATTCCGCTGAAGGCGGTACGGCAGGACGGAAACCAGATTCCTATAGCCGATGTGGTAGCTAGCACAGATTCATCCGAGTTTAGATAGGTGTGGGCCATGTATTTTTGGGAGATGAGCTCCAAGGTGGAGGTGTGGGTTATCCTGTTTGCGGTAATCCGAGCACTCCTGTTGTTATTTGCGGACTCGGGAACATCCAAGGCGGTTGCAGAACCAGAACAGAGTGCTGGTAATGCAGAGGCAGAATGTCTCGCACTTCAGTGGCTGAGCTGAGTGCTAATGGGTGACCTTGTTGCCGTGCTACAAATCGCAGTTGCGCGCGAAGGAGCTCCTGCGCGCCGAGAGCAAGTGGTGCCAGTCGTCAAAACACCACCATAGTTCCCACCGCGGATGTGGTCTTCGGAAACCCTCAGGACTTGCGCTTGCATACTTTGGTGGACTGCCGCCTTTTTTTTTTTTTGAGAGGGGAAGAAGTACAGGAAGGCTGTAGCGTAACAGTCCTACGCACATGACATCATACAGCCTTAGATACGGAACTGTGCATCCACCGGCGTTAGTAGATATCCTGCGGAAGATGTTAGCGAGGGACGCACGCTCGTCTTTTATATGGCGGACGTGTTTTGACCAAGTCAGAGATCTGTCAAATATCACACCCAAAAACGTGTGTTGCGGAACATAGGGGATAGTGCAGCCTGCAACGGTGAATCCATAACTTGATATATCACACTTCGTGAAAGCGACGGCAACGCATTTGCCATCTGATATATCTAGTCCTCGGGTGGCGTTTCAAGGACGGGCAATCAATGGAATTGATTGCCCGTTGATGACTTGCGCGCCGTATCCACCTGTTGAGTCTAGCGTTCCATATGCAGATGTCATCCGCGTACAAGAATATTTCCACGGACTGCGGTAAACACTTCTCTATGTCCATCACAGTGATGTGGAAAAGCGTGGGACTGAGGACACCACCCTGTAGAACATCACGAGTCACTCTGTATAGCGGTGTGTCCCCGCTGTCCGATGACATGTAGATGCATGTATATGTTAAATATTCAGAGATCCATTCATACATGCGACCCCCAAGGTCTGAGGACCTCATGGCCGAGCATATAGGTTCATGGTACACGCAGTCAAACGCTGATTTGATATCAAGGAATACAGCAATTGTAATATTGCGCTGTGCTTAGGCTTGTTTGATGCTACTAGCAACGGATGTCGCTATCAACGCTACTACGTCCCTTGTGTAAGCTAAACATCTAAATTTAGCGGGTATGCATTTCGAGTGGTCACGTCCTAGCTCAGGCGATGGAGCACCATATTTTCCATAAGCTTGCCGACGCAGCTCAGGAGGTCAATAGGACGGTAATACCCGATGGAAGTCGGTATTTTTCCTGGCTTTAGCTAAGCCCCAATACGTCCGTATTTCTATTTTTGCTCTTGCTATTTTTGCTAAAAGAATTTTTTAACACGCATCCGGTGAGGGCACATATCAACAAACATAAAGAAAGTTATCCAAGAACGCACATTCTTTTGCGTGCGTCGGCCACACGTGGCAAAAATTTTTTTTAGCCCACGTGTGGGATTACGCCGAATGTATATATGCATGCCGTCTTTTCAACAATAACCAGTTGCGAGTTAGCGCCCGTCCCGTCCTTTTCACCGTCCGTGTCTTTCACTGCGCTGTCTTATTTATTTTGCTATGTGAAGGCTGACATGGCAAGTTTAACCTCAAATACGATTATACAGGAACAATGCAAAATCGCTTCCTGTTGGCACTGACACCCTCTTCCCACTTAGCCACATAACGCCTTCTTTCCTTTGCACAAGTAAAAAATTACGACATCTTCCCGTGGGGAACAATGAGGAGGATGCGAAGCACCATAGGGGTTCCGTGTATTTTCCATTGTGTTGCCGTTATGTTGTTTCATTTATCGGAGCACGAATGGGAACGAACTGTGAACCCCCATGTAGAGACAGAGAAATGTAGAGAACTGTAGAGATAGCGAAGAGACCGACACCAGCGTTACTTGATCGAACACCTCCTAGTTCTCGTCTTTCTTTATTGCGTGCTCACGCTCCAACCCCACTGCCCGCCCTATTCGTCCTCTTCTCTGGTTGAGCTGCAATGCGCGTGGCGCTTCCCGCCACAGCTTTCTCACGGGAAATTCAACATCCTCCTCCAAAGGTTTCAGTTCGTCGTTTCCGTTGACGTTCAGCTTCGCGTGCCTTCGTTGTATCAGTAGCTTCTTGACGTAGTTTGAGTGAGTCAAGGACATAAGGCGCGTTCGTAGCTCTTGCTCCTGTCTCAGTTTTGTAACGCAGTGGGAAGAGCGCCACGTACCTCCCGTTGCGGCCAGAGGGTCGTGGGATCGAAACCGGGTGCCGCTATTTCTTTTTTTATATTGTAGGGGGAGAGGTGCGGACGGACGGACGACGGAGCCGAGAGCAAGAGATGCTTCGCATCTACAAAAGCCCCATTCGTCACCCCAAACATCCCCCCTATCCCGATTGGCCACTCGGCCCTTGCCCTGTCGGCTTTATGCAATTCGATCTTCCACTTCGAAAGATTGCCGACCACTGATAAAAATGAAACAGATTGAGGCGCTGGTTGCCGCACCTTTATCTGATGAGCATGTGCGGATTCGTTTCCGCGCGGAATATTAGAGAGTTTTAGCTGACCGTTTTCGACGTTCCGCTCCGGTATGGGCGGCCCGATCAGCGCAACCGAAGCCAATGAAGTTCGTGGCCAAGCGCGCCACGCATACGCAATGGCGCTTCCGCTTGCTATCGGTCCGCTTCCGCTTGCGAGCGGAGCGGACCGTGAAAAACGGTCAGCTAAAACTCGCTATTGAGAGAGTTGGAATTTATGTCGAAGCTGCAGTCTGCACGGCAAGGCAACTGCAGTGACGGCTTAGCTGTGGTTGCGGCAGCTCGCATAATACATGTTTGCAGCGTGACAAAACACAGGCAACGCTAAATGAAGCCAGGTTTCTTCTCTTGTCGCGAGTACGAAGAACGGGTTAGCGCCCGCGGAGAATGGCGGAACTCCGGAGACGTCGGCGCTGCGATGAATAGCAAACTTTGAAACGTATGGCGAACAAAAAGAAGATTTTTTCGCAAAGCCAAATCATCTGGCAAACCCGAACATTTATCCAAGCTTAGAGAAATCGTTTCCGTATACAAGAAAGAAATCAAACAAGCAAAATATAATTTCTTTAGCAGCACGTTACCTTCAGTGTTAGCAAATAACCCAAAGAAATGTTGGAGCATTGTTAATGAACAGGAACGATCTGACATATCCCTTTTCGATCCCCATTTCAATCCAATTCTTAGCCTGACTGTGCTAACGTTTTAAACCAAACCTTTGACACTACGTTTTCGGATATCTCGGGCTCACCATATCCTGATTATAACTATTTCTTAGACTTTCCAATGGATGCGGTAATGATTGACTACACAGGTATTGTCGCCATCATTGAACGCCTAAAACTGCCGTCATCTTGTGGCCCTGATAATATTAACACAAAAATTCTCAAGAACACTGCAATATATAGTTCTATCATATTATCCAAAATCTTCCAACAATCTCTCTTGCACGGGATTTTACCAGAAGACTTGAAAGTTGGTAAAGTGGTTCCACTTCATAAGTCCGAAGACAAGCACTTACCATCTAATTATCGCCCAATATCATTAACTAGTGTTTGCTGTAAAATCATGGAATATGTCATATATTCTCAACTAGTCAATTTTCTTGAGTCGTCATCTTTCTTTTCCCCCTCGCAACACGGGTTTAGAAAATTATATTCCAGCGAAACACAACTACTAATGCTAACTGATGATGCTCATTCTGTTCTGGATCGTGGTTCTGAAGTAGATTGTGTGTACTTGGGATTTTTGTAAGGCATTTGATAAAGTTCCGCACAACTTGCTTCTTCTAAAATTGAGTAGACTTAACATTGACCCGAATGTGCTTACGTGGATTAAATCTTTCTTAACCGATCGCTCACAATTTGTGCATGTCAATGGCTATAACTCTTCTTCAATTCCAGTAACTTCCGGAGTACCCCAAGGATCAGTCCTTGGCCCCTTACTCTTTTTGATTTATATTAATGATTTGCCGAGCAACTTAACCTCCACTGCAAAACTTTTTGCTGATGATTGTGCTGTTTACCGAGAGATTAAAAACGCTAATGACAACGTGTTACTTGAAACAGATTTGGACGCGATTTTGGACTGGTGCTCCAAATGGAAAATGACACTAAACACTAAAAATGCAAACTAATGCACTTCTCACGTCGTAAAATTACTGACCACGCTTCCTACACCCTTAATGACACGCTATTAGAAACAGTAACATAGTATAAATACTTGGGTGTCTTACTCACTTCCGATCTTTCTTGGAACAGTCACGTCAGCAGCGTCATCGCCAATGCTAACCGCATGCTGGGGTATACTAAAAGAAATTTTTACATGACGTCACCTTCTGTTAAAACTCTTCTGTATAAGTCGTTAATTCGCAGTAAGCTTGAATATGCCGTTTTGATATGGGACCCCCGAACTAAAGCACTAACAAATGCTGTTGAGGCTGTTCATAATCGCGCAGCTCGATTTATTCTCTCTAACTACCATCGTACAGCTAGTGTTACACTTATGAAGCAGTCTTTATCGTTGACACCCCTGGAACTACGCAGAAAAATTTCGCGCTTAGGCTTGTTCTTTAAAATATATCACATGAATTCATATCTAAGAAATGCATTGTTCACCCCGGCAACCTACGTTTCATCGCGCATGGATCATCGCTACAAAGTTGGCACGCCTTTTTGTCGTAGTGCTTCTTACTTATCATCTTTCATTCCAAAGACGTCATCAGAGTGGAACCACCTTCCAGCAGCGGTCGTTGAAACTAACAATTTAGAAGAGTTCAAAAATCGGCTGCGAGCGCACTTTGGAGTACAGGCTGCTGATTAGTTGCCTGCTTTGCACTGTTGTCATTGTGTACATCTTTTTAGTTTTTTGTACTGTTGAAGTGCCTGATTGTTGCATTGCTTGTAATCAAAAGTGGTTCCCTTTTTTTTCTGTCCTTGTATGGTATTGGATAATACCGCTATCTTTTTTGCGTTTAATTTATGTCTGTAAAGCAACTTGTTGAACATTGTTCTCTGCTAAAAATGTACGCTGTACCACTCCCCTCTCCAATGCCCTTTGGCCATGAGGGCAAATGGAATAAATAAATAAAATAAATAAATAAACGCCTTTGAAGGGGTCCTAAAATAGGTTTTGCTGGTACAGAGGTGTGGACATTTTTGGATAAATCAATGTCCCAGTAATCACCTCCTTCAATAATATTCTAAAAGCGATGAGCATTAGTGGGGTTATTTCAATCAAAACATCGCGTTTTAGTTTCCGCCACGATTCTCCCACGTTCGTCCACCTCTTCGCAACTAGCGAGCGTGAGTGCCCATGATGCCTCGCTTCTCGGTAACGTCTGCAAGAACATCCGGTTGCGGGCGTCGTCTGCTACTGCGATACTCTTCCCCGTAGCCTCTCTCTGGGACTGGGCCATCTGTCTTTTTTTTTTCGGCCGTTTTTGAGGGTCGACGCCCCTTCATCTTCGTGGGCAAACACGCCAAAGCGCCAAGAATACACTTATACATGCATGCTTCACCCATCCCCACATTTTCCGTTAGTGAAGATGATCAGGGATATTTTTCCCATTTTGCTTATTAATCCTCAACTCTGCTCACGGCTCTAAAAGCTGATGTAAGGAATGAGGCGGGACTTTTATGCTTCCATACCACGCCGAAAGATCACACGAAAATTGAACGACCTTGTAACCGCGCATTCGCGGCGACTTCAGGTCTTGGTACATACGGGAGTCTTGGTACATATGTGAACGTATGACTGAGGAATCGCCTCAAAAATTGTTAAGTGAGCGCGTACATGCGTTCCTAAGTGACGCTGGTTGATATGTTGAATATGGCCGCTCGTTAGAGCTTGGTCGTGTTGTGGTAACGCCATGCACGTGCGTACACAAGCAGTAGTAGTATCCCATTCCGTTATTCCGATCGGCTCTAAACATTTATAATCCTAAATAAAATGCAGCCGATGGGTTCAGGGTACGCACATGGGATTTTTTAGAGTGAGTCGTGGATTCCATTTCTCCCTCCTCCTTACTTTTGGGGAAACTTTTACGAGGCACTGTGTTTATCAACTACTAAAAAAATTACACCGTAACATATATTACGACCGGTCTCAGAAGAGTTGTGTGAGCGTTGGGTGCGTGCGCGCATGCCTGTGTGTTCGGCTGTGCTTTTTTCCCTCATGGCTTGGAGTCCCTTTTATCTCTGTAAATGGTGTTCATTCCTTTTTGACGTGCTCACGGCTGCCAGTTGCGATACGTGGAGGATTTGATCTCCGGCCGCGGCCCTATGTTGCCCCTCGCTCTCCCCCTTCTTTGGAAGCCTACCTTGTGTTTTGTTGAAGTGGTTGGGGGGAAACTATATGTTTACGCTATATTAAGAAACACGAGTTTTGCAAAATACACACATCAGTTTTTCTTCCTCTGGAAGTAGAATTGTATTTTCATATTTACAAAGCACGAGTTTAAAACTGAACAAATCGTGCGGATAACTTAAACGTTGCCTTCACGTTTGATATGGTATTTCCACACTTCAAACAAAAAGTTGTGTTTTGGAACCGCGAATACGATTCCCAAACCATGCCACTTAAAAGGCAGAAAAAAAAAGAAAAAGCACCACCCTGCCGGGATTTGGTCCCGCGTCTTTAATGGGCGCGAGGCTTGAGTGCACCGCGCCACAAAATGACGGAACGTCATCGGGCATAACTTGTATGCGACGTTAAGACGTACGCTTTGTGTCACGTAAATGTTTTTTTCCACTACTACAATGTCCCGGTACGTTCGAGCCACGATGGCGCGAATGTTTCAGCCAACTTTTGGTGTTCTCGATTTCTCTTCTTTTAGGCGGCGCTTCCTGTGGTGTGGATATATTTATGACCATACTGACTTTCCATCTCGAACCATTAGTGTGTTTTGGACGTTCACGTATACCCTCTAACTCCCAGCTCAACCATTCCAACAGACATGTGAGAAATTACTCGTGCGTGTATGTTTTGTTACTCACCTTTCAGGTACAGTGTCCTCCGTTCGCGCAGCTACGAAGATGGTACAGGGCTACGGCTGCAACCGGTTTAATGTATCTGAACCTTTTTTATTCATGAAGTCTCTTCTAAATACCGCAATACGGCTTCAAGGATTTTTTTCCTATTCGAAAAACACCAAGAAGCAAATTGAGCCAAAAAGTACGCAAAATTGCCATTCACAGGAGTCTGCGTCTATTGACGCCTCAAGTTCCGGGCAGTCACACACCCTTAAAAGTTAAATGATATCTACTTTGAGGATAACAGTGAATAATGTAACAGGTTTCTAGCGTAGTATCAATATGTCTGTAAACGCTGTTGTTATTCCTAGTAATAACTTTTACATGAGGTGACAAAAGCAAGAAACTGAGCACCCAATATTTTATGAACTTTGCCAATATGGAACACTGGCTCCAGTGTAAGGGTTGAGTCGTAGATCTCCTTAATTTTATTTCTTTGTTTAGGTAACCCTGACGGTAGTCAGAAAAGGCTACTACACAAGGAAAGCAAGCCCGCGACAAGTAAACAACAAACAGGTACTTACAGAGCATAAATCTCACATAATAAAGGAAAATAGACAGTAACAACTACTTACTCAATAGATACAATGTGAGTACTTACATAGGCAATATCATTCTTAAGTCCTTCGGTTTTACATAAACCCCCTGTTAATATAAAACCACACGCTTAGTACCCGCTATACACTATTCTACGCTATTCCACAGGAAAGCAGTGAATGGTAGAAGAAACTGCTTACGTAATTATTTCAGCGCTACAAGAAAAACGTCTTTTAATCTTCCTATCTATCACTGCGTGCTTAAGCACAGGTGTCAAGTGCGCCTTTCAACTGGTCACACCACAATTCTTTTACAAATGCTTTTCCGACGCTTGCTTCAATTTTGGAGGCCATCTTCTTGAGTTGTAGTTTGGTGAACACTTCACTCCAGCATCCCACCTCAGGACGACAGATGAGGCTCAGTGTTCCCTGCTCTAAATCAGCTCCTTCTTTCTCAGACTCCGACAAATTTGGACTGTTGAACATCATGGCAACCATTGCTCGCTTGTCAACTTCCAGAAGCTTGCGTAGGTGGTCGGTGTCGCACAGCCGGACAAGACCATTGAGAAGCCCGTTGTCTTGGCGGATCCTGAATGCAAAAGATGCAAGCATCAAACCTCAGGTACAAGAGGACTGTGATTTGGGCGAGTTGGTGAATGTTCATGATTGAGAATCCAGCGCGCAAAAACATGACCAAGTAAACCTAGTAAACCAAGTAGACCTTTGCATGACCAAGTAAACCAAAGACTACACATGTGGAAACCGATTAATGATTGCGTTTTTTTGTTTGTGGTTATCGGGTGCAATAATTTACCGCCACGTGGGAGACTGATCTGTATATATGACCAATGTTTTCTTCAAAATAAATCAGTTGTGAGTGCAGCGCTGTCCTGTCTAACTCTCGTTCTTTTTTGTGCCGTGTTTTTGCGCGCTGGATTGTCAATCATAAACCTCAGGTAGTCCTCCTAAACTCTAGGCCTCAAACATTGGTTTTTTGGACGGGCATGATCCACACCAGGCACTCATTTGGCACCCCTTAGCGCTGTGAGCAATACACCAGAGTTCTCAAACTCCCTTGTGATCTCGTTCGACTCCGATCGATCTCGTTCGACTCATTCGACTCCCCGCCGCCTTCTTACTACCGCTCACACGTCACCCTACCTTGTCGCCTCTGCTTAGCATTTGTCTTCACGATGGATTAAAACACCGATGTCGACATGGCTAAAAGCCCCGTTTTTGATGTGTGTGTCGCTTAACGAAAAAGCGAAAGCCCGGTGTATCAATGTTCCCCGATTGTATGATTGACAAACCCGGTTCCGTGAACACTCCCCCCGTAGAGCTATCTACAGGTCCGCTTCGAACAGTGTTTTCACAATCCTGAGTAACTTCCAAGCATACTTCGCTGTCCGGCCTCAACAAATGAGGGATTGAGTCATGGGTTTTCACGTGAAGGCCCTAGGTTCAGCTTCCAGAGGCGGATTTTATTTAAGTCTGACGACTTCTTAGCTGCAGCATGTTCTCTTAGAAAAATTCTACGCATTGTTGCCAAAATAAGAATAATTTGCTACATTTTCAGTCAGCTTACATTTGTTGTTCGACTATTTTAGTAGGACGCCACAACGAGGCGACGTTGTCATGCGTCTAGGTCGCCATTGTCATCTACGCCCCCGAACCAACAATGCCGAGGCGGCACCTCCCAGTTACCCTCCGCAACAGTGGGCAAGCGGCCCTTCACAGCACAAACTGTTTCCTGTTTCCACAGGCTTTTCCTGTCTCAACACAAAAGGATACAGAGGTCTTTACAAGGGCACAGGCTTGTTTGAACAACTGTAGGGGCATGCTATAATACATAGTACTTCGTTCTCCAGATTGCTCGGTTTACCTGCTTTGTTCATTTTTTTTCTCTCTTCCGAAACGGTACTGTGATCGACAAAAAGCATCTGTGGCTAACCTTCGTATCTTTCCTGTGTCGACTCGTATTTTCTTCCTGCCCTGTCGCTCTGTTCCGCCTACTTGCGGAATTGCTTTTTTTCCTTCCTGCCCCTCCTGGCATGCCGAGAATAAACAGTTATTGACGCGTTGAGCTCGAGGAGGTTAAAACCTCCTTGGTTGAGTGGGCCTGGTTCGAGAAGTCGGCTAGGGGGAAAGGGCCTTCGTGTTAGTGAAAACGAGGTACTTACTACCTGTGGGCGGAGTGGTTCGAAAAGGACGCACGTGCAACCTTGTCTTCATAGTTCAGACTGAGCACCGGGCACTGTTTTATTTGGCCGATGTTACTGTTTTCCTAGTTTTGATTCGATTCTTGCGCTCTTAAAGGTAGCGCCCTGAGGAACATTCGTCTCATTTTTTTTATCTAGCCGCCTCTCCCCGCCGCGACTGTCGGCGCGCATGCGCGAAAATGCTCACCTCTGCAGCGGTGCTGCAAGGTGAGGCAAAAGGGCGTTTCTCATGAAGTGGGGGATTTCTCGTGTGTGCTTTCTCGAACTTTATGGTGCAGAAAAAAGAACCCCAAGAACGCCAGTACGAAGCGCTACAAGATGTGTGTTTGCGTTCTGGGTAATCAAATAGCTCTCGGCGTATGTTAGCCAAATAACCGACCTACTTCATAGGATCATTGCCCGAGGGTACCACATTATTGGTAAGCTTAAGGTTTCTTAATTTTATGAGAGCCCTGCTTGCCTCCCCGCCTAGAATATTTCTCCAGGTTGGCAAGGAAGATTTGTGCGAAGATCTGCACTGAATGCGCACAAAAATATATTAAATGCACTCCGTGTATAAAAATTACCACCAGGCCTTCTGAGCTCCTTAGAATAACAAAGTTTCTTGTCTCTCTCTCTTCTTCTCTCTCACTTACCTAATACTTTTAGTATAGCATCGGACTAAGGTAAATCGAACTGCTTTCAAGTTTCTGAAAGCCACCACCACGTGCCATTCTTCAATACAGCAAAGGATCGCTCCGCGTTCGTGCAGTGCCACGCACAACACAAACCCTGTTCTAGAAATTGTGAATTGTGCACGGGTAATCGCTCTCATTTATTTCGCCCATGTGCGTGGCTATGCGGGCTGTTGCGTTGAGGTGAATACTAAAACATGAGAGAAAAGTATTCACAACCATCTGTCGCAGTGCTCCCACATTGGCTAGCCTTGTCGGTGAGCTATACTTTTATGTACCGCATTTTCGCGCGTATAACCTGCACTAAAAATGCAAACGTTTCAGGGGTAAAGCCCAGGTGCGAATTATATGCGAGGTATTTCCTTTGGTGCACCCTCAACGCAAAACGCGTTGGGCCGTGATGACCCCACAGCGGTAATAGCGAATTAGCCGCTGTTATCGTATTGACAGTGCTTGTTTTGCACACACCGCTCAAAAATATACCAACCTGAAAAAATGAATGCGGAAGTCATCTAGATACGTAGTCAGCTGGGTAAGTTGTTTTGCATAAACAACTGTGTAATGTTGCTTGAGTAGAACCTTTGGTTCATCCTTTCATGTATAAAGTATGCGGGTAATAGGCGGCGATATATATATACATATATTTTTTTACTCGTCGACAGAAAGTGGGGGTGCGGGTTTTATGCAAAGACGGGTTATATTCGCGAAAATACGTTACTTGATTTTTCTACTCGCTTTTGAGCGATCCATTGTGAGAAAATAAGATTTGCGCGATACAATATACTGAAAAATACAGATCTAGCATTTCTGCTATGGTATCATCTCTATTTTAAATGTCAGTTATATCTAACCACTAAAACGGCTACAAATACCATAAAACTTCACCTTTTGCTGTAGACGGGATCGATGAAGTCCGCCAGACGTAGCAGGGAAGTTGCAGTATCAAGCTTGAGATCCTCGTACGTCGTAAAAAACACGTTGGTGTCATTCCTTCTCGCATACCCAGTGTGTACGTGCTCAAAATAGCACCCATTGGTAAGGGAGCCATCCAAAAACATGTCAAGGAATTTGTCGAACGTCTCCCGCATCGGACGGAGCGGCATCTTCTGATTCATGACGAACTGTGAATAGCACGCGTCCCACGGATTCCGTGCCACGTAGACGTACTTCGCATGTGGACTAACAGCTATACGGCCCAGTCTTATGTGAGATCGAAAGACCCGAGGTGACGACGTCACTTTCTGCGCCTTATCACCCACATCTTCGAGAAATGGGGCCCTCTGTGAAAACTCGCGAAAGTTGTCCGCACTCCGTCCCTGGTTCACGATGAGCTGTATCATTTGTTGCATCAGCTGCATTCCACACTTGGGGTACGCGATTTGGATGATGTCTCCATCATGGGCTTGGAAGCGAAAAGCCTCGCGAACTCTGGCCGGATCCCGGAAGAAGATGAATCGCTCTCCATCGATGATTTGGAACATGGAGTGCTTCTGCTGAGCCGCCATGACGTTGAAACTGTAAATAGTGTAGAGACGCTTCATTACTTATATTTGGTAACAATTTGACTGGCGTGCAAAATGCAGGCGTCTTGTTACTTCCGTTGGCATTTTTAATGATATCAGAAACGGTTCTTATTCACCTAAGTTAAAACATTCATAACCGAAATAAAACATTTGAATCACCAACTACTGTTCCTTGTCGATGATATTTAAACTTAAACACGCGCAAGCAAATAACTCTCCCAGTTTTCAATAGACGCTATTGCTCGTGACGTCGAAACACGATGTTTAAATTTTATGAATGCCTTCCTTGGTATTGAAGACGAAGCATAGGTCGGATGTTTGTAATCAAAGGCTTCGTGCGTCTCGCTGAACCAATCGTGCTTTAAACACCTTCATTGCGCATGATACTATGAATAAATCAATAAAAGATGAAATCTGGGAAGCAGTAACTAGAGTCGAATAAGGTTCGGTGTTGGGAAACTTGGCGATCTTGGGCAAGCGCTTTATCCGTACGCATCCTTACTTTCCCTCGTCTTTTGTTGCGGCGTACATCCCCTTAACTAAGTAAATAGAGAACAAAAAGGGTGGCACCAATGAACTAGTACGCTCTAATATTGTGAGCAATTAAAAAAAAAGCATTTGTAAAAAACAGTTTTTTTAACCAAGATAACTCACGTCGTCGGACTACCGTCCTCGTTAACGAAGTAATAAACAAAGGTCGCCTTCTGCGAAGTGTGAGCCCGAGAAACTCACTGGACTGACGCGAAAAGAGTCCGTGAACGCAACACGAGTCGTGCCTTTAATCTCACCGTGAATTAGAAATTTGCGAATTGGCTTCGCGTTCATGGTCGTAGACTCCATGGGCACTCGAGCGGCTCACGCCGCCTAGAACAGTGACACGATTGCAATAACCCGCTTCCTAGCTGGCAGCTCGCTTAGCGAGGTCTGCAGATGTAAACAAACGCGCTGTAGAAAGAAGCCAGTGTTTATATCATGAAAGCTGCTTTTATGCCCAAAAGATCCCAATTGCTCAAGCAGAATACGCAATCCAAGAACAAACCCATACGATCAAGCTTCGCAACCGCCTCTTTTGAAGGGACTGATGTAAAAACGCGAAGTCCTCGCAGCTTCTCTTTGAAAACGCGATTTTATTAAAGAGAGAGAGAGAGAGAGAGAAATGACTTTATTGAACATTTGTCCGGCGGAAGGAGACGGGTCAGGCTACGCAGGGCTTCGCCATCCCCCCTGTCTATATCGTTAGGCAGACCTCGAAGCACTGGGGCCTGGACCACAGCCTGGGCTACTAGAAGGGTCCCCGTCTCTCTTCCCTCCGCCACCCCGAGGCGAGGCAGAAAGAAGAAGGTGTGGGTCCCCCTTTCGCCGCTGCTGCGCCAGAGCAGCCTTGAGCCGCTGGACTGCCTGCAGTTGCCGCTCGCATTCTGGCGAGCTCATGAGTCCGTAAATGTCCGGGGGGAGGTCCTTCCAGCCCCCGCTTCCTACGTGTCCACCACAACCCCACAGGAGGTGGGCGAGGTCCGCGGTTGTAAGCGCACACACACTGCACACACTGTCTTCGTAAACGTCCGGGCACACGTGTCGCGCAAGCGCTGGCGTGAGCACAGTCTTAGTCTGCATCTGCCGTAGGAGCACCGCTTCTCTTCTCGTCAGTCCCGGGTGGGGTGGCGGGAAGGCGCGTCTCCCGTCTCTGTATCATTGGAGCACTTCACCGTAGACGGTCAAGGGCGCCATCTCTGCGTCTGCGTTGTGCTGTTGTTGGCGGTCCGCTGGTGCGGGGTACGGCGGGCGGGGTGGCGCAGTGCGGCACGTTGATAGTTCTCGCGCTGCGGCGTCCGCCTCTTCGTTGCGGTTGCTGTGTCCGTCCGGTAGGTCCACTCCCGCGTGTGCGAGGAACCATCGGATTCTTGTAGTCCTTGTTCGACTCTTCCCTTCGGCGTTCGAGAGGATGCGTGCCGTAGTCCTGCACACTGCATTCCTGGCGAAGCTTGCGATCGCCGACCTGGAGTCGCTCAGAATCGTGGTCGTTGTCGGGCAGCTCATGGCCAAGGCTATGGCCGCCTCTTCCGCCTGTCAAGCCGTTCTGGCCCTCACGCTGCCGGCATTCAGCAATTATCCAGTGGTGGCTTTCAGCACCACCGCCACGTACGCGTCGGAGCGTCCGCGGTACTTGGCCGCGTCCACGTACACGGCTCCCTCGTCTGCGTTATACGCCTTGGCGAGCGCTTGTGCTCGCGCCATTCGCCGTTCCGCGTTTCTGTCCGGGTGGATGTTGCTCGGTAGCGGCGGTACTTTGATACTTCGGGCGATTTCGTCTATTAGTGGGACGATCTCGTCCTCCCGTAGCGATCCCAAGGGAGGGTTGATTCCCAGTCTTTGCAGAATTTTTCTGCCAGTCTTTGTGGAGCTCAGGTGCTCGAGCTGTGCCACCCTTTGCGCTTCGCTCACCTCTTCTAGGGTATTGTGCACCCCAAGTGCTAGGAGCGCTTCGTTATTCGTGCCATTCAGGAGGCCGAGGGCCGACCTGTAGGACTTGCGGATCGCCGCATTTATCCTATCCTTTTCTTGCTTTTTCCAGCGATGAAACGCGCCGACGTAGGCGACGTGACTCATCACGAAAGCCTGTAACAATCGGAGGAGGCTGGCCTCTCGCATCCCCTGCTTGCGCGTGGAGATCTTCTTGATGAGGCGCGTGGCTACTCCCATTTTCGTGGTCATCCGGTCGATCGTATTTGAGTTGCTCCGGTTCGCTTCGACGTGCATGCCTAGCACCCTTATGCTCTGTACTTTCGGGATGACGGTGCCGTCTCCCGTTCTCAGCACAATGTTCTTTTCGGCCTCTTCTGCGGCCCTCTTGCGATACCGACCCGGCGGGGGCAAGATTAGCAACTCGGATTTCTGCGGGGAGCATCTGAGTCCCGTGCCTCGTAGGCTGGCCTCGATGCAGTCCACCGCCTCCTGTAGCGTTGTTTCAATATTGCCGTCACTGCCCCCGGGTACCCACAGGGTAATGTCGTCCGCGTATATTGTGTATTTCACGTGAGGAAGCTCGTCTAGCCTTCCGGCGACCCCGATCATCACCAGGTTGAATATAAAGGTGAAATGACCGAGCCCTGCGGGGTACCCATGCTGCCGAGCTCTCTCTCTCTTCCAGTTGCGTCTCTCCAATCTGAAGCCGGATGGTGCGCTGCGTCAGAAAGTCTCTGATGTAATTGTACGATCGCTCTCCCAGTCCGAGTCGCGAGACCTGGGGTAGGATCGCGTAGTCCTTCACCTTTTCGAAGGCGCTTTGCAGGTCCAGACCGAGGATGGCGCGATTGTCCGCTGTGGACAACGCGCTGTCTGCGCTGTCTGTCCGCCCGATGTCTGCGCGGGACAAATATCGTGCAGCAGACGATCATTCCTGTCCATCTTTATTTGAGGTGAGGGAGAAAAAAAATCACGCCATATCCACGGAATGAATGATAAGTGGGGCGAAGATCGAGAGGGGGAGATCATCGGTAACCGTAACTCTCCCATGAAAGTTCGCCCATTACATCATTAAGAAAGACGTAAGACTGTGTGCGTACATTGTACAAATCAACTTTTATTTTGTTCTTTTATTTTGTTCTTGTTCGTTTGTTGTTGTTGTAGGGTTCGTGAGGCTGCAAGCAAGCGCTCGTATCGGCAGGCAAAACCCGATGCAGTGAGAGCTCGCGAGGCGGCTGCAAAACGCATCAAGCGAGCTCAGCCCGAAGCTGCCGATGCGCTGTTTAAGCGCTCCTTTCTAGACGAGATGTTTCGGCCTCTCTTTCGCGCACGGCGGGATCCTGTCGGCGAGCGCTCGCTGCCGCCGCCCTGCGCGCCCTCCGCTCCGCAGCCTTGTCAACAACCACCTCCTCTATCTGGTGACTCGTTGCGAAAGTGCGTCAACAGCGATTGCCTTTTATAGTGTCAGTCACGTGCGAGTGACGTCATCATGACGTCACTCACACCAGCGCCACGTGCGAGTGAGTCATCGAACTAGGCGGTCACGTAGCGCCACCTGCGAGTGAGTCATCGAACTAGGCGGTCACGTACCACGAGACACAAGGGATGGACAGACCCACGCCTTTAGGAGCTTCACCCCTAAAATAGCCGCGCTACGCGGGAAACACAATCACGCGCCAATAGCGTATGCAGCGAAAGTTGAAAACGGAGGTTGGCTGCAGCCGTCGCTACCACATCAAAGTAGGAAGGCCTTGCGGCTTCCCTCGCCGCCATCGTCTGGCCCTTTCCACCTTCTCTCCCGACGCCGCTTTCAAAGGCGTTGATCTCCGAGGAACAGGCATTTATTTGTTCGAAGCAGACGATCACGCTGCCGCCGCTCGTCATCGTTCGCCACTTCTACGGCTTCTTCACTCGTTTTGCACTGTACGGAGTGTAATGAAATGGGCCTGATCACACGAAACGAAGGGAACGCTCTTGGTGCGGATGAGGAAAAGACATTATATTTACAGACTTAACAGCACAGAGGGTTTAAGCAACGATGGAAGGAATTCACGAAACGTTACTGAGACACTCAGCTAATGGAAACAGCCCCAGCGGCCGCTCCAGCGCCCGCAACTACAAAGTCCCAAACCGTCCTCGCGTAAACGTCCCGACGTCAGGAAACGCTCACAGTCGGTAGTCTGGGACGCGGGTGCCGACGTCGCCCTCGTAGCGGTGTTCGCGTCGTCGAGGTTGGCACCACAGGTTCTGAAGCCAGAAGACTCTCAGCCGGGTCCGCTGACGGGCTTGCTCCCGCCTCGCGCCCGGTCACGAGCCGTTCGGAACGCCGCAGCCCGGTCGACGGTGGCCCGTGCTGGCGACGTTTTCGCGGGCTTTGGCGGCGACGCCCGGAACCGTAGCGGAGACTGGCGACGGCCTTGCCTCACTGTGGCACGTAGACCGGACGTCTTGCCATGAGGTCGCACAGAGGCGGGCCCCCGTTCAGTCCGCCTTGTTCCCTGGCTCGGTCTCGCTCCCTGTGCCCGCGCTCGTTTTCCTCTTATTCCTCTAACGCAGCAGCAGCCGCTTGGTCTTGAGCTTCGTCTTTCTCTCGTAGAATACGGCGTCAGTCCCCTTCACGGGTATGTTCCATCACAAGGAGGTCGATCTGTATGATGAAATGACCGACCACGTGAGCATATTCACAGTCTTGTCGTAATCTTATTTAGAGTGTTATTGGCTGTCCTATAGGTTTCCGGAAAGCACCTTAGAGCCTAGGTAACATAAGGTCTAGAATAAGATTACCAATAAGATTAGACTGCGAATAAGACTGTCCTATTGGTCTTCGAGCAAGCGGGCCCTGGTACCTTATTGCAGCTGCATGATATATGAGCTGGAGTTTATTTACTACATTTTCTAGATACAGTAGACGCTTCAGCTCCAACACACAAAAATGTGCGTGCTTGAGCACTGAAATTAAATAGGGGAGAAATGCACATGTTTAAGTTTGGAAAGGCTGGATCTTCTGGCATGTGTCGTTAGTGAGTTGTGCTCACCACTTCTATCGTGTCTATTAACTCTCGCGAAATTCATGCAATCACAGAGCTTCTTTAGAAATACTTAAGTTCGCAAATCAATGCGTTAGATTAGTGACATTAATTTTATCTCGCCCTTACTTCAACTTCGCCATTTTCTGTGCCAAACATCAAGCACCTATATTCGTCTTTGTGCAGAAAGGCAAACAATTTATTCGTAAATGGCTTGTTTTAATAAGTGAGCGTTTTTAACATGCAATATCACTGACGCCTAAATGGGGCCAAAGCTGCAAGTAGCCCATGAGAAGAAAGAGACTGTGACGGAGCGTGAAATCGATCTCGTAGTGATTGTCATGCAAGTGACCCCGACTGTCAGCAAGAAGCAAATGGCGGCATCAGGTGTGGAAGCCGTGAGTGCCGCGCTGAGCCGAAGGCCGCAGCAGGTGCTCCCTGGGACGACTAATGTTTTGTAGTGGAAGCTACACTAGTCTACCTCGGGCAGTCTTGGCGGGGTGACCAGTTTTGCCCTTGAGAGCCAGAGGTCAAACCACACCCCCTTTCGCAAGCGCCAGGCATGGAACAACGGCACGATGGTGGGGAGAGATACGCGGCAGGGGAAAGATTGGCGAGGAGGGAGAGGAGACGTGCGGAGAACCCAGACGCGGAACGTAGCGGATGAGTGCGAGGAGGCTGCCGTCGCAGCGATAAGCCCGCGCTTTGAAGGGAGGCCACGACGCCACGTGTGGCGCATAACCGTGTGCTATAGTGGAAGGCAAACATCCCGCTGTGGTCCTTCGTATAGCGGCCAGGCAAACAATGCTGTGAGCCGAAAAAAGAGGGAAAAAACGCTACCGTTGCGTACGGCTTCGCTAGGTTCTAGTCTTTCGCATTTCTGTCAGTTTCCTCCATTTTTTGCACGTGAACTGACATCTCTTGGTGGGTCGCAATTCTTGGCACCTCGCAAGCTGCACAGCTTCTTCCTCTATTTCCGTGTTCATTGGCTGGGTGAGATGCAACCTTTCTCATTAAAGCGACGAAGTCGAAAGAGGATTGTGTGCCCCGGTCCCGCTTTGCGCAGTTTGCCTTAAAGGGGCCCTAAAGAAAAAATACAATATTGGTTCATTGAAAATGTTGGTTTGTAGCAATAACAATGACATCAATTTTACCAATTGTACAATGAACCTTCAAGCAAATGTCCCAGATAATAAAGTAAACGTATAATGCAGTGGCTGCTTCCCTCCCCGTCGCTTCATGACGTCAAGGAATCTTCTTTGCCTGGATGGCGGCCGCTTGCCTACGCCACCGCCAATTATCACGACTCGGCAATTGTAGTGGGGCCCTAGGGCAACTTCGCTACGGTCAATTTAATGCTAACGCGGAGTTAACGCACCGATAAAAGTGTTTTTAGTGCTGACTTTAACTTTACTCCTGGCAATATTATGTCAATATATCCCTAAATTCAAAATTTCTGCTATATTTCTTGAGTTTTAGGGGGTTAAAAAATGTCATTTGTGGATGAAATGATGCGGAGCGAGTTACCAAACGCTAATTCTTTCAAGTGGATCGAAGTTGTACTAAGACTTCATGGTCCTTTTAACGCGAAAGTATCGCAGAACGGGAGCGGTTCGGCAAGTTTAAATACCGTGCTTTCGGCTTCTCCTGGAACTGTTTCTTTTAGTCGGCTGGTGCAGCACTTCGCATTACCTTCTCGATGGAGACGCCGGGAAGGCTAAATTGAAATCATCATCCTTGAAAGCATCAGGTCATGCGAAAAAGGCACAACATACGGAGAGGCAGCAAACATGACGAACATAGTTGCAATGCTGACAGCTATTTTTATTGGTACGTAGGTGCTGAAGGTGCCGCATGCGGGAAATTGTGAATAAATAAGGCATCACCATAACAAACCCGCCGCGGTGGCTCAGTGGCTAAGGCGTTGCGCTACTGAGCACGAGGTCGCGGGTTCGATTCCCGGCCGCGGCGGCCGCTTTTCTGATGGAGGCGAAAAGCAAAAACGCCCGTGTGTACGAGATTTCGGCGCACGTTAAAGATCCCCAGGTGGTCAAAATTAATCCGGAGCCCTCCACTACGGCGCGCCTCATCGCCTGCGTTGCGTCGGCGCGTTAAACCCTACAATCAATCAATCAGCATCACCATAACAAGCCGCAGCCAAGCGTGTCGTTGATACCTGATCAAATACAGTGGCTGTCGTGGAAAGAACCTGAGAAAAGCGTTATAATTAGAGAAGGGGGCTGTATAGATGACTTTGGCGTTGCATCAAAATCTTCTTTCTGGTTGTCTTGTATACTGTAACGGTTGTAGTTTGCATTTCACTACTCTGCAGTTTTCTAGAGCCTTAAAGGTCTTCCTCGCCTGCGGCACCGCAAAACGCCCTTTCGCGGCAAGTATCCCCTCCCGCGCAAGGATAGGTTTTGGACCCATTTTTGCGGCAGGGCACTTTGCACCAAACTCAACGAGCCAATCCGCGCCCGGATCACGTGAGCGGCGAATTCAGTGCTCTCCTAGGGGAGCCAAGCCGGCGCGGGGAGCCGGCGAGTACGCAGACCCGTTCTTCCCTGCTCCCCCGTCGGAGAGGGCAAGGGTCGGTTTGCACCGCCGCCGCTGCCGCTTTTGCGCGCGCGCGCTCTCAGTTGTGTGGCCTTCAAAAAGCGGCAGCGTTTCTGAACGCGCGGCGGTGCGCGAGATTAGTGCCGCAAGTGAGAACGTACCTTTAGTTATTTAAACACCGTTCCCTGTTCACGGTTACCGTGAAAACTTTGGCAATGGCGTCGCACTAATTCGCAATGTGTCTGTATCCTTGGCCAGCGTTCAAAAGCGGCATTTTGACCAATTTCGGCTTTTACGTCGACTTCGACGAACCATTTTGAAGACGCCGACGCTCCTGCCCCGCCCCCGGCAGGATCAATTTTATTGTACAATGAAAAGACACATCCACTTTGAAATTCGCTTTAACGTCCCGAACCAAGGCGAATTTTTTTTCATTTAGTTGCGAAGTTTCTCGACAAGACATACGTTTATTTAAAACCTGCATGTCTCAATTTTAGGTGTAAATAACTTGTTTTTTCTCAGGCACGCTATTGCGCGTTAAACACGGGAACAATATTTTTAGATTAAATCCCGCGAATTTCTCGTGTCGTCATAGCCAGTGTCAGCAAATCAACGGGGTTCATGCTGCGAGGGTAACTGCCCTTTCCAACTTACTTTCTAGGAACGAAATCGCGCGTATTTCGGACGCTAAACTTCAGAGCATACACTCTCGCACGCACCACTCCCTATAAACTTTCCCTCCTCATCCTCGGCTACGCCTTGCGGACTTTTTTTCAACTGATCAGAAAATTTTTCAGTGTTTACAACTGTAGTGCACGTTTAAGTTCACTTATTTTGTGTTTATGAGATGAATAGAACAAGGCACTCAAGTGTTTGCCCTGCGTGCTCATCGAATGTAAGGAATTCTTTCCCAAATTTAGCGTGACGCCTTCCCTGGCAAGCATGTTTCCAGGGGAATACAAAATGGAGCCCATAAGAAGCTAACAGGACGGAGTGGCTCCATTTTCTCAGCCAAGCCCGCCCTTATTTGCACGTAACTGCGCACCTAAACTTGCTTCCTTTGTCGACTATCACGTTTTTGTGTTTTGTTCAACACGTGATGCCAAATGGCCCGGACATTGCGGTTTCCGATAAAAAACGGGTGAATGCGCTGGCAAACCTTTCTATATTTAACGGGAGGTGGTGACGAGGCTTTCTGGCCTAATTCGTTTCCAAAAAACCAAACTTTATCAACTGCCAATTTTGGAAAATTTCTTGCGATGTTTTACAAAATCACTTTCACAACGGCAGGGATATAAACGTCCATCTGAAATCTGTTGTCCTCCGTCGTCCACGTGAGAAGATTGTTGAAAATCCCCAGGCAAACATTACTATTCGTCCGTTTCCTAAAGAAAAAAGGTAAAACTTGCGACGCTTGATGGTAAACACAGAATACAAAACGACAACTGAGGCTTTCGTCTCTTGTTGGCGTGTACTTTCGCCTGACGAACTTCAAGGTCCGCATGCCACTCATGAGCACGGCCAGGATTACGATCACTAACACGCTCACCATTACACTCACGATCGGCTTCCCACTTAGCCGCCTGCTATTCGGCCGAACTAATCACCCGTGACGTACCCACACATCTACGAACGTGAATTCAGGTAACCATGCGGGCTCCTTAAGGGGGACTCGACTGTTAACATTCCTATGGGTCTTCCTGTTCCATGACCCACGGGATTGAAAACGATCGCGCACGAATAAAAAAGCTTTACAAATACATAGTAACGTGTACAATGACAAGTTTGCTTATTTTAGAAATATGTCACTTCTGTACAGAAATAAAGTACTTTCTCATGGTACACCGCCAGCGCCATCTCACGAAAACTAGATAAACTAAAATGCATTTCTTGTTTATGTTTTATTTCAATAAAGGTGAGCTGTATTTTTAAAATAAGCAAACTGGGCCGTTAATAATATTGTAATAGATTCGTAGAACGTTTCGTATTAGTACACGTTGATTTTTAAAAAGCACGTGGGCCATGATGCTGTAAGTGCCATAGGAATGGTTTCAGGTGAGTCCGCCTGAATGTGGGCTTTACTGTAACGCGTTAGGCCTACAGCTTTTAGGCTGAACGAATCACTCGTGGCCTACCCTCCGAGCTGCGAACTTGATTTCCGGTCAGAGTCGTCATCACAGCTCCTTAACTTGGGCTTTACAGTATGGCGTTATACATACGCACATCGAATGTTCAAGACAGTTATTTAAAGTTTCGCTTGAAAAAAGCGTGTGCATGTATTTATGATCGAAGTATGGTTCATCGAAGCTCAGTATTGCTTGGTACCAGAATAACAATTCAATAAGCAGTGATGGTTATTCTGCTATTTACTAGTGACTTCGGTTCGCTTTCCAAAACAACTGGAAAAAGAACCGCTGGTATGAAGAGACACTGAGCCGGAACACTCGTTTTCCACTGCAGTGTCGAGTGTAATAAACTGGTATACATTTTTGGGTTGTTGTTTCATCAGGAACGGCAGCGGTAAGTAAAGAAATTGTGGCGAGCTCGTATATGCAGTTTTTCTACAATTAGTTACAGTTGCGTCGATTTTTTTTCTTCGTGGCTACTTAGTAAAGCGAATAACAGTGCGCGAGACTAAAATTTCAGAACAAAGTTTGCCCAGAGCGTTTTTCACTGAAACTGGAGGGGGATAATGCTGTAAAAGAAAGATGAGCTCGCTTTGTACACTTACTTGTGCCTTGTCTTCGTCCGCAGTTTTAGATCTGAAGTTGATGCCTGCGCCGGGGTTCTAGTGATTCCCAACGGGAAATAGAGGCTGCAGCCCCCGGAGCAACTCACAACCCAAAAAGCGAATATGGCTGCTTGAAAGCAGCTATGACTTCCTGCAGGGAACCGTCCGACTGCACTATAAACCGCCTCTGCGAAAGCACAGCTGGCAGCCAAAGCTAAAACCAGGTTCGTGCTGTGCAAAGGAAAGTACAAATAAAGAGAAGGTACAAATATTCTTTACAAAAATAAAACATATCGTATGCTGGCGCCACCGCGATTTAGAATGTCTGTGGCCTATTGTGGGCTTAAAAACTCAGTACTTACGCATGTGTACGGTGTGTTCAATTGGATTGAATGGCGTCCGCTACAGAAACTGCGCTGAAAATTGTTTAGATGTTCGGGAATGAAGCACACAATTACATGAATTAAAACCAAACCCTTCTAATGTTTCGGCATGACCAACACAGAGGACGCTTCAAATCGCTACTTCGAATGCTTGTTTTAAGTAATCCTGATGGTTGCTACCCCTTTTCATGTTGTTGATACTTCTGGGTTTCCGTTATCTTTATATACTCAACCAACTTTAGCATTTGGTGCCCAAAACTTTGGTTCCTGAAAACGTCTCATCAAACTTAGCCGAACGAAGCCCAAAAACTATTTTTTTTAAATTGAGGAAACATTTTTATGACTTATAAACACCACTTCGACATCACAAATATGAAGTCAGAAAAAAATATGGTTGATTAGGACGGGCACAACGACCCTCTGGGCACTCGGAAACCCTGGGTACTGGCTGCCCATATATCAGTTGAACAGGAAACTATCTTGATCAGTATGATTTATAGTCAAAATGAAGACAGTAACTTAAAGTTTGTATTGCTATCATTTGTAATGATAACGAAATTGCACAATTTCAGTTGTCACTGTCCCGTTTAGAACTCAGGGTCGATGCAAGTTGACACGCATAAACGAGCCTTTTTTTTAGCTCACGGAAGTACGTGCTGCCCACTCTTCTTTATTTTTCGACTGTCCGGGAACCTTTGTATGTCAATAGATGGTGCTACGTGTCGAAAAAACACAAATTGCGAGATAGAAAAAACTATTGTTAGAGCTGTTAATCCCGAGCATCACTAGTCATCAAAGTTCTGCAAAGCTACATATTTGTGGCTTCCTTGGGGTAGCACATTCTGGAATTAAACTACAGGGTGTCTAAATACACAAACTCGGCCACACAAGTGCATTGTTGTCATTCCGTCATCGGTTTTGCCTTCCAATTCGCGCTGTAGTTTAGACCTCACCCGGATAACTTCTTCAGCTGCTACTGCACCATGAGGCTCCATGAGCTGCTATGGACCTCTAGTTCGTGCTATCATAACATCCGCCTCCACAGTGCGAGTTCTTTGAGAATGTCTTGTCGACGTGACTTTGATGTATTAGCAATAAATTCGTGGTCCCGGACAATCGACAATACTTACTCCTATGAAAATTTCAAAGGCCCCTTAGAATGGCCGTTGATAGTGCACTCGGTTCTCTTGTAGAAAGGAGGCTGATCAATTCCGCCGCACGCCGCGTTATGTTTTTAATGTCACATACTCGAAGGAAGGACTACAATAATTTGTGTGGCCATGCCTTTCAAGTTGCCTCACCTACAACCTATTTTATGGCGCAGCACGTTGGCGGCCCCTACTGTGGTTTGACATCAGCATCGGCGTCGTAGCCGAGCGAGTGAAGACGAGAAGAAAACAGCAGGAAAAAGTGTGGCGAAAGTGTGTAGGGGGGGAGGGCGGTATGCTGATCCCGCACAAGGTGCTACTCGGTGACGACGCATGGCGAAAGTGTGAGGGGGAGGCAGTGAGACATGCTTGGCGGTGGCGACGCGCAGTGAGATAACGCCATACAACACGTACCATCGTCCGCTCGACGATGATTTTCATTCACTTCCTGCGACGCAGTTTTGGTCCCTTCCGGAAACACAGTTCGCGCCGCCAACGCAGAGGCTTGCCGTCAGTACCATCGAGAGGAGTCACCAGTTCATGCTACCTCAGCGCAGTACAGCTCTCCCAAGTAAGCGCTGAACAACCAGTGAGGCAACCGGCAAATGTGCGTCGTGTCCTCCTCGTTGCGTGGCTCATCCGAACCACGGGGCGATTGCGCGGGACGTTCGAACACGATTTACAACGTGCTCGGAGGCGGTGGTGCGCAGCGAGATACCGGCAGAGTAGAGCGCACCGCCATGCGTTCTCTGATCACGCGATCACTTCTTTAGACGCAGCAGCTAATGCTCCCTGACCGAGAAGACTGCAGTTCGCGCTGCACACAAATTTTGAGGAATATTGTCCTATATTGTCCTATCTACGCCCTGCAGTGGGCGTAGATAGGCGGATGATGATAGTGATGAAGATGAATCGTCAGCCATTTTTTGTAACCCGGCAACCTCTTTTTTTAAAAAAAAAGGTGTCCTAATAATATCTAAGTTGATGGTGTTTTAGTTCCGCTTTCACTCGCGCAAGATCAATACTTGGCGCTATGAGCTAGAATAGACAGGAAGGGAAACGTTACTTCGTTTTTGAATAACTCATTAAATCGTAAGAAGGTTGTATAGATTTTATTTATGATAACACCCAGATTTGTTTTTCCCTGGTCTTTTTTACACCAAAAGCGTCCATGAAAGTAATTTCATCCCTCCATTAGCATTCGATTGCGCTGTTACCAAGTTTAAAGTTCGGGGAATGAAGCCCTAAGCTACACTTGGGATTCAGAGTGTGACGTGGTGAAGTGCTAGATATTTATTTCATCCACGCGGGAATCCTGAACGTGCTCCGTCAATAGACGCACAGGCCTTTCAGCTTTTCGCCTCCGTAAAAATCACTTCCGCAGCAGCCCAGATCGAGGCCGCATGCTTTGGCTCAGTACCGCAACGCATTATCCTCTGTCCCTCACCACAGCAGTTCCAGCTGGAAAGAGCTACCTCCCACGAAAACAATTACGGGAGAGATAGCCAAGAAAGACATTTTTAACTCTAAGGCACGCCAAAAACTGCAATCGCACAATCATGTTCCTCGGCTGTTGTGCTTCGCGCGGCAGCCAACCCAACCAACTCGACGATGTGACGTCACAGAGCATTCGCAAAAACGTGGTTGGGTCACCACGGCTTTATCTGCTTTCCTAAATATCAAGAGTACTTGTTTGAAGTCAACAATTAAATTGGTGTCGTCATTATCGAGACTACAGTTATCTTGAATGAACCAACTTGCGTGTTCTCTTCATGGGCGCTGTAACCCCAATGAAACTCACTGGGGTTTGCTAATCGATTATTTTACTTCGTATTTCGTCGATCAAAATGGTTAAAGAGAGTATTTGTTTAGTATTTTATTTTATTTATTTACTTATTTATTTATTTATTTATTTATTTGGTACATTGTTTATTTATTTATTTATTTATTTATTTATTTATTTATTTATTTATTTATTTAGGCAAGTCCATTAGGTGGCCCGTCATTTAGGAAAAGTGAACGCAGTTGTCGCCGTCGTCGGCGTAGCCGCAAACACGAATGCTACCAAAACGGCCGCGACTGTAACAAAAAAATGAATTTATAAAATTAGTTTTGTGTTCGTGTCAGATTTGTACCCGCGTCGCTATTGCACTAGTCAAGTGCGCTAACCACGTCGCCTAATCACAATGGAACAAGGAATGTGCCTGATGCTTGCCCCCTCGCAGGTGAATGCGACGACACCGCCGTAGAACAGGCGGACGCGGAGAAGAGCATTTTCTATGGGGAAACTGCCGAGTGAGCGACATTTCGTTCCCAAGTCAGTTAATTCCGGGAACTTCCGGTGCAATGTGAAACTTTCATTAAACGTGTTGGTACTCTCCTCCGCATCTAAACAGACCTAAAACGCACGAATAACCCTTTTATACTCAAGGAATGCGCAGAATTAAAAAAATTCGCGCATCTTCACGCCGAAGTGAATCGTGATGAGTTGGCGAAGAACTGGGCATCGTTCTTACCGTACAGCACGCGTGAGCGGGCTTACTGCTGCTAAAACGATTTCCAATCCAATCCAACACAATTCAATTTATTCTAATCCAATCTATTTCAATCCAATCCTATCCAAGCCAAATCCAATTCTCTCCAATCTAATCCAATGCTCCTCGCGCATGCGCAGCACGGCTCTCCAGGAGCTCTCTCTTTCTCGCTCTCTCTCTCCAACCTTTTGTGAACATTTTATTTTGTCCTCGTTAAGCTTTCGTGAACCTGTTGTTCACAGATGCTTCGATTTGCAGGTTGCTGTGCGTCTCTCTCTCCACCTACCCCTCACTCTCTAACCCTTTGTGAACTGGTTATTTTGTTCTTGTTAACCTTTTGTGAACCTCTGGTTCACAGATGTTTTGATTTACATGGTTCTGTGCGTCTCTCTCTCTCCCCCTCCCACTCTGTCTCTCTCTAACCCTTTGTGAACCTTTTATTTTGTTCTTGTTAACCTTTTGTCAACATTGGGTCACAGATGTTCCGATTTACACGGTGCTGTGCGTCTCTCTCTCTAACCTTTTGTGAACCTTTTATTTGGTTCTTATTAACATTTTGTGAACCTTTTGTTCACTGATGTTTCGATTTACACGGTGTTGTGCCGTGAGCACGGACGCCGGACGATGGACACGCCTCGGCCTTAAAGGTGCGTCGCCCCTAATAAGAGTACATATTGCAGTGGAAAAGTTATGGACCTTCTAGAAAAAATTTGGTACTCCTGGGTCTCGAACCTAGAGCGTTCAACCTCAATCTCACTATTTTACTCTTAGCCTACTAAGAACGAAATACCCAGCTCCTTAATCGGTCAGTCAAAAGAATAGATTGAGTGGTCTAAGCTAACTTGGCTGATGTTGTGTGTGTGCGATCAAGAAGTGCCGGGTTTGTACTGATGTGGGAACGGAATGTCACTTCCCAAAATGGCACGTTTCTGGAACTTCTAGGCATCCACTGCCATCTACTAGTTGGGTTAGAACACTTCCTCTTTTCTTTTTAATAGTTGCTAAAAGAACAGCACAGTCAGGCCTCAGAGCTACAACCTCTACTCTAGGTGCTGCCGATTGTGAACAGTTCACTGCAGGATTTATTTCCAGCTCTACACTTGTTATGCGACCGGGTAGCTACGACTGCTATTTTGAAAAAGGTGATCATGCTGTTGTCTTCCACGGGACCCGGGCCCTGTACCCACCCCCCTTATTTTAGTTCCGTGTTGCCTTCCACGCGTATAGCTCGTCAATACTCTCTAACAAAAAGTCCTACTCAAAACCAAAATTTTCTTTCCATTCAATTATTAGCGTTTTCAATATACCCTACTTTGACTGTGGCCAACCACGTAAAACCTCACTTGGGAACACAGCTGCAGGCGTTTCATATTTTGCGGTTGGGTATAAAGCAATGTTGCTTTCGGAAGCGTTGGTTTTTCTTAACCTACTTTTTTTTTTAATTTCAGAGTGCATAGAGTACCTGAGCGTTATGGTTTAGCTTTAGCGCACAGAATGATCGATTCTTGGAAGAATTCACCCTGAGAGTTCTGTTCAGGCGATGTGCAGAAGAAGTGGTATATATATATTATGCCTTTGTCCGGATATGAAGTGTACGAGGGCGAGACTGGAGGTGCGTGAATATTCAAGGAGCTTGTTTATGTCCAGGGAGCAGAAAAGGTCTGTCAAAAACTCCTCTCGCGCGCAGGAGGTTGGATTCCGGATCCTAATGGCACCGTCATCTTACCTAAGCACCATGACAAATTTACGAGCGAAATTATTCAAGCCCATATCATCAGTCAACAACTATGTAAGTAATAGTTGCTCTTTCTTTGCCCTGTCTGCGATGCGTCACCGCAATGCCCGTGAGCCCTACTCAGTCATGTATAATCTACGATCCGGTGAAGGCTTCTTGGCTCTTTCTTGCTTTTTATAGCTTGGTTTGTGCGACGCACCTTTACAAATATGGTTTTTCCTTCAATAAAAGCCAGGCATGAGTCAGCGCCGTTAAGTGTCCCTCCTGTTTACCTGGTTTTCCGTCTTCTGTTGCGCAGGGTCCACCACGAATTGCGGCTTGGCTGGCTGCTCCAAGGCCGACAGAACGTGACTGGGACGTGATTTATGAAGTTTCCTAGTCGGCAATGACAACAACGTATCACCACCACCCGGGGTGGCGCAGGAGGACAGTAGCCCACAGGCTTAGACATTCTACGTTTTACTGTCGCATAGCTACAACATTCGACCAAAACGGTTGAAACCAGTGCGGTGTTGTTAAGATTATTGGAAACGTTGCGACTGAATTGCCTTGCCCAAAGGAAGAAGAAGACAGTAAACGCGGAAAGCATTGCTCTAGCTACGATGGTGGGCGACTGTACGTTATATTGCCGTCATGTTCAGGCGTGATAACTAAATGTGAGCACAGGTGCCATGACACATTAACGTTTCAAGGCGTACCTTCTGCTTCATTTGCACCGATATCGGCCTCCTTCAAACCATAATCTGTGCATAAAATTACATCGGTTCGGGGGGGTGCAGGTGACCCATTAGCTGGCACCGACCTGCGCTTTTTCTGAGATTATGGGCCATGTTAAATGTGTGATATATGCATAGCTTAATCATATCGAAAAGGTCAGTGCTCAGTCGGATATATGCTCCTAATGAATGGTATAAAAAAACTACTTCTGAAAAAAAGTCATTCAACAGTAAAGGATCCGCGAGTCAGAAAGGGACGAACTGCTCAATTATGTCCCAGAAAAAATATCGTGAGGATCAATTATGCTTATGCACTCTCACCTCAACTCAAACAAGAGAAACCAGGCCTAACAGAAGTAGACGCGATGCCCTCTGCAGTATCAGAGAACACAGCCGGAACGCCGAATATGGCCCTGTTCATGTGGCAAAAATAATGCCAGAGTAAACGTTTTTGTGAGCACCGTGAGAAGCTATACTGTTTTCTGTACCTTGAGAAGAGCTGCATCAGTGGATGATGTCGTTTTTAAAATAGTGTAGTCAGTATACCAACAGAAACATACGCCCTTAGAACAAGTGGTTATGGCTGAAAGGGAAATTTTACTTGGTGCCAGAGCCATTTCTGAAAATTCAGTACGCCAGTTCGCGGCATGTCCAAGCACAGCCCAGCCTCACACGACGACAAGCGTACTTGGCCTAAACTCCATTACAACAATGGCGCACTCGAGAGAGTCTCGAGGGATTAGCGGTCCAGAGAAAAATTTGTGATCTAGGTGGAAGGATGGAGAAAGGGGCCCTACTTCGTCGGTCCTTCAACAACTAATACGGATAATTGTTTTTCTGCCATCAACAGTGCACCCATTAAACCAATTCCACAGCTCTCAACGCAACGATGAGACATTTTTTTCCTGGCCCTGAAGAAGGACTAGAATATATAATAGAATCGGAAGCTCTACTAAACTACCCCAAAATCCTTGGAATGTCTGTTTAGCATCTGAATCAGTTTTATATTTGTTTTTGTTGGTCGTCTTGTGTTCCTTTATATGCTGCTTTTGCATATGTCCCTCCAATTCATAGTGGGAAGAAAGAGTCTGGCCCCATTCGAGAGAGACAGAGAGAGATAGAGAGTTTCATGGGTCATCTGTGCTGAACGTCATCACTCAAGATGGAGGTTCCAAGTGGGCGCTTTGTCAGACGACGGCCAGGAGGCGATGGTGCTTGGCGGTGTCTTCCACCAGCTGGACAACCGCAAACGAAATTCTGCGTACGCTACTGCGTTAGGACGTGTGCCACTTCTGTGTGACTAGAACCACTCTATTAAAAGAACGTCTAGGTTACATTTGCACCAAAATGAGGAAGCCTACATCCTCGAAGATACATATCCGAATTGGTGCCTTCAACCTCCCCGTTACCCGACTGCCACGCCAACACCCTTTTCTCCGAGTGGGCCAACAACGTTACGTTCTAATAAAAGTACTCTTTCTCCATCACAACAGAATTCTGCGTTATACACCAGACTGTTATAGTGAGTATTTTAGAACTGTATGTACACTGTCGTGCTGATTGCACGACTGTTACAGTGTCAGCATCTCATGTGCGGCAGTATGTGCCAGGGTGTATGTGAAGTATGCCATTAGCAAGCTAAACCACTGCGGCGTTAAGTGTGAGCGCTGCGCTGGATGTAAGTATCAAACCAAGTTACATCGCAGTGCGTATTCGTACCATATCCATCGGACAGAGTGGGGCTTACTAAAGAATTATTTTAGGTTTTAAGTTTACGGGCAACAGAACTTGCAACCGGGAGCGGAATTCTCAAAAAAAGGGCGTCGTTTCAAAACAACGCGGTAGCGCCATGCAAATGCATGTGTTCTTGTGCTAGAGCGCCGCTTTCAGGATCAGAAAAAGCGGGGAAAGGACACAAAGGAGTACTGTAGCAAGAGCGAGAGGTCGCAAGAAAAAAGACGGGGGGCAGTGCGCGTCTCTTCGCGCCCTCGTTGCAGCGAAACTCTACGTGCTTTCCCGCCTCTTCTGCCCCTCAAAGTGGCGCCCCAGACCAAGAACACATGCATTTGCATGGCGCTACCACGTCGTTCGAAAACAGTGCCACGTTTTTTGAGAATCATGTTAAATTGCACGTTGTTTGCGACCACTCCTACTGCCTAGCAGAAACTATGACTTTCAATGCGTAGCAATGGTAAGCTGTCACAGGAATTTCACCGACGGTATCACCACAATGTCACGCCTATGCCGGCGGGAGCTACTCCCGGCTATTTCTTAACCATGGCGCTAGTCAGCTCCCGTGCACCTTTTATAGGCAGGGCTCGTGGTTTGTGCAGGCTTACGAAGAAAGCTGCGGTAAAACGTCAGATGAACTCATTTCTCCGCGTGTATCTAGCAGTGGCGTGTACACCTGAAAGCCTTGCCAAAAGGCGTGCTGTTGTCTTGCGAATTACGCCTAAAAAAATGTTGAAAAAACATTGATTGAGAACAACATGCACACACCACGAAGAAAAATAATAACTTCTGCATGAAAAAGTTTTGATAACAATAAAATTACCTTGCCTCATTTATGAATAACTACAGTAATAACTATTGGATCCCTTAAAGTGTATCCATTTACTTGAGTATATATAAACTGTCACGAATATAAATACAAGTTCTCTACACATTTTTACCGCCATAGTAAAAGCATACCACAGAAATTGAAGCGCTAATGGGTTTTAGAAAACCACGATCAGCCTTTAGCTTAAGGCGCAGAACAAAATGCAAAAAAATGGTGACAATATAACCACCACACTTGGTTGTTTTAAAAGAGTTGGATCGGCAATACTTTGCATTTTCTTGGATGCATGCTTTTAGGGACACCTGAATTTAAACTCAAATTATTCTTCTAGTAGTCGGATGTTTTACAACCGCAAGGTGTTTGTGTTTTTTTAATTGGCTGCGCATAGTCCTCACAATGTACAGTTTGGGTCGCTGCGCGGTTGACACCAATATAAAATATGTTACAAGATTGCTTTAAGAGTCTAATTCTTTGTAATCAGTTATGTGCTGCCCCAAGCGTTTAAACAAACTTCAGCATTCGGTAGTACTTGTCGAACAAAAGATAGAACGAAGCTCATAATAACTTATTGCCGAAGGAGTCTTAGTTATTCCAGCGGAATTGATGTTATTACAAGTTTTTTTTTGCTGTTTCGGGGGCAGTGTAGTAACGTTCATTTTGTTTGCTTTTTCTAGACAACGTTTAGTTTATTCAGCTCACTTTATTTTACAAAAACGCATTTGCAAATGTCTACACGACCAAAGCTTCCCAAATGTAGGAAAGTCTGTAGGTAGTTCGTGGATTGCCTCATTTTGGATGAATGGCACACGCTGGTCGGGACGGTGCTGACCACGCTTCGAATGAAGTTTCGATGGGTGCTACAGAGTTAGGCCACTCAAAAATATACCTCCAAAATAACATTTTAGTATAACAAACATGGTTTCTGGCGCACAAATTTCTCAGCAAACACAGTACGCGAAATAGTTGCATGCATGGCCGCGAGAACCTCTGAGAGTAATTTCTTCCGGGACGTTTTCCCAATCATCATCTTCCGGGAAAGCCGTCCTTGCAAAGTGCGTACCGGTAATTCTGCGCCGGGCCCCGCTCACACAGGTGGGCGGAATAAGTGCTTTGACCAATTACTCTTGACATGACAGCCTAACGGCAAACCCCCCACACGTGTCCTTCTGCTGCTTCGGCCAGACTTATTCAATCTTGACAGGCATGATGAAGCAGAAAATGGTCGTTCCGTTTCCTCCCTTCAGCCGGCACTCCGCTTTGGTCTCCAGCTGCAATTTAAGATATAAATTATTTAGCACTGACCAAGAAAGCATTTACCCTGTAAATGCTTGCAGGTAAAGTACATTCATAAGATCTGTTAAAATTCGCGGGCCACCAAATTTGCCATAGTCGTACTGGCACTGTTGCGTGCACACGTTAGACCTTTCGCAACTATTGACAGAAAATAGGTAATTTTAATAAAGGTAAATCTCTAATAAGCACCCATGGTCCACAAAATTGGGAACGTCGTACGGTTCATGAAAACCTTCGGTTTTTAACGGACTGCAATAAATTTTCTATCCGGCAGCAAAGATTGTGAATTGTGGATGAAATGAATCTTATTATACATTCAAAGAATATAGTTATGTTGGGTGGCACTTTGCAAAACGTTGATACTTGTCGTTATTATGCACAGCTGTGAGGAATGTACACGTTACATGAGAAGCTCGTTTCGTGTTTTATTAAACCTCAGAAGCTGTCACTTCGAAGAGATTGTTATTGGAAGTTACCAACAAAAGTTTACTCTAAATAACAGTTCACCAGATAGGCAATTCCGCAGATTTTAGTCAAAGAGCTTTTAAAATGCAAGGACTATCCTAAGCAATTCCGATCAGCTGAGACGATTGAATTTGTCGGGCGTTATACAAGGTGTTCAATAACAAATTGTGCATATTAGCGACATTGGCACTCGGAATTGAATGATTTCAATCGCTATGTGAATAAAGGGTAGATGTAACTGCTTACATGCCTCGATGAACAAGTGCCTGCGCGTTGTCCATGGCTAAATGTCTTGGCTTGGATTTACCGCTCTTTACACGGCAGGGTGTCAAATGAGGTAAGGACCCTGTTTTCTTGTTTTAGACCCGAGCTGTATTAGGCCAGGTTCTCAGATATTGTACTTAGAGTGTAATATTAGGGCAACAACAAGCATTGTAAAACGTCCTTCTTTTCAATCAACTACCCATCCAATTTTGCGCACCGTGTAAACAAGTTTATGAATTCACTTTTATTCTTTAATTTTGTAAGGCCAGCAGGTTACAAACTAATTTATGTATTTTGCTTATAAAAATAAAATATGCTTGGTTGTTGCCAAGCAACAGTTGCTTGAAAGAAAGTATCGATCAAAGTGAAACAGACGCGCCACATTCGGTTCAGAAGGAATTTTTTTCCCAACCTGCTGTCTCTACTGAAAAACGAAACATGCATAAGCGTTTCCTTTAATTCGGCTCAGGGTGATAACGTCTTCCCCAGTTCATAAAATTAGGCCTTAAATAGCTGGCACGTTTTTTTTTTTTTTTGGCCCCGGGTCCACTTGGAGTTTTGAGAAGTACCTCCGACGATAACGTGCCGGAAACCCAAGCGCACGCTAAGAGATGCGGAGATCCAAAGTACATTTGGAAATAATATACCTACGGTGCAGGCCCCCTTGAATGATTTACCTTATTGAAATCTTCGATACACTCCTCTTGAATGAAGCAGACAGTTGTCTGCCGTGTCGTGCAATGCCATAGGAGGTTTAACTGTGACAGTTTTTAAGCGTACATTAGCGAAGGAGGCGAAAAATCTTTGTCCGATTTCAATATACCAAAGTGCTTTGTAACAGCTTGATAAGCTACAGCGTGTGTCTCATCGATTATTTCAGTTAGAAGGGGATATGCACACTGCCTCCTTAGTTAAAATCATTTTATTTGTCTTGTGATGACAGTGATTCTGTCATGAAACTACGTTTATGTTGCCTCATAGATGAAAAAAATTATCTCCTGTTGATTAAAATTCGCATCACCATTATCCAATGGTTATTAGGCAGTTCAAAGTGAGCTACGAAGCCAGCATAACTTTTTTGCTGTTTATGTGGCCGATAGAAGCGGCAGCGCAGAAAAAAAGCACATCTATTGTGATTTCGGAGTTCCTATCAAGCTTCATAATTTTAACGGTTGAGATTAGGTAAGGAACGCGCTAGAGGTTATCCACGTGCCTGAAGGTTACGAGGACACGGCCAGTGCGTAAAGCCAATGCTAACTTGTACTAATAAGCAAGAAAGGGAGAATGACTATCTCTGCTCGAGCTCGGCTATATCTACATACACGAGTCGGAATGCACTTACATTCCGACTCGTGCATTTTTAGGTTTGTCGCCACGGGCTGTCCTGACGTCTCCCGAAAATTTCCGTGGCACTCGACAAAATACAATACTAATGCGGTAGGCGTGCTTTGGCGCTGCTCTGCGGTCTTCATATAAACTTACCGTTGGGAAAGCTGGCAGTACTCTGATGGTTTTCGAGAAGGTGTACTGCTTTCCCGCCTCCAGGGGGCACTGCAGGCCGCTTCTGGAGCATGCATCTTTCTTGAATCCCGGTAGGGGGAGCCAGGCACCAGGCGTCACTTCCCCCTTGAACGAAGCTTGTACTTTGTCGAAGTCCTCCGCTGTGTGAAACATCCCAGTTATACACGTCAGTCGAAAAGTTAAACCAGGCAAAAAAAAAACATCTCGTTGTGGGTTTTCTCATGAGAACGCAAAATTGCAGGGAATTAAAACTCAGGAAGGCGACGGGGGCTTTAGTCTCGACGGCCAAACTTCCGCCGTTACAAAGACCATTGGCGCATGGATATAAAGTAGGAAAAAACAGGGCTTCGGCATCAGATATTGCAATTTAAATTCGGTAAAGACCCTGAACAACCAGATTAAGCTAAATAATTTGGTATGCGCGCAAAAAATACGTAGTTTGGAGGCAAAACCAAAAATAAACATCCTTTTCTGTGATTTTCAGAGCCGAGCTTACCTGCCTTTAGATAGCTAATATTTCTAAAGCTAATATTAGAGCTATACTGTCTCATTAATTGGCGTATTCACGGGAGGTTTGGGGCCAATACTACACTAGGGCGGCCAATCCTGCTCGGGTGAGGGATTGCGTTACCGGCAATGGCCGCCAGGTCAGGCAGTACCCCAAGCCTCATTCTGCAATTCCATCAACACGCGGATCTTCTTTTTAATCGGGTAGGAATCGTCCGGCACCGGAATTCGAACCATGGTCCTTCTGCAGGGGAGGCGGATGCTCTACCTCTACGCCACCGCTGCAAATCGTCTACAAGGTATTTACCAAGGTAATCGCTAACAGAATTTCTGCCACCTTATATTTCAGTCAACCTAAAGAACAAGCAGAAATTCGACTTTAAAAACTGGCAAACCTGTATCCGCAATGCCTAATGACCGCAAGTGTACCGGAATCTTGGAAGAACGCGAACACCATCCTAATCCATAGGAAAGGTCACACGAAGGACTTGAAAAATACAGCCCGATCAGATTACTGTCAGTCGTGTACAAGGCACTTAGAAAGGTAATCGCTAGCAGAATTTCTGCAACATTAGAGTTCAGTCAACCTAAATAACAAGCAGGGTTCCGTAAAGGCTATTACACAATGAACCATATTCACACGATCAATCAGGTGATAGAGAAGTGCGCTGAATATACTGAACCCCTATATATAGCCTTGATACCTTATGAGAAAGCATTTGACTCGGTCGAAACCTCAGCAGTCATTCAGGCATTACGGAACCAGGGGGTAGACGAGAAGAACGTAAGAATACTAGAGGATATCTACAATGGGTCCACAGCTACCATCATCCTCCATAAGGAGAGCAGTAAAATACCTATAACGAAAGGCATCCGACAACGAGATTCCATTTCTCCAAAGTTATTAACAGCATATTTACAAGAGGCATTCAGAACACCGGATTGGGAACACGTGGGAGTACGGGTTCATGGAGAATAACTCAGTAACCTCAGATTTGCTGATGACGTTGCCTTGCTAAGCAACTCGGGGAACGAATTGCAAAGCATGCTTTCCGAACTGGAAAAACAGAGTAGAACCGTGGGCCTCAAAATTAATATGCAGAAAACCAAAGTAATGATCAATAACCTACGGACAGCACAGCAGTTTGGGATAGGGGGCAAGGCAGTGGAAGTGGTAAGCGAATATATCCACTTATTTCAAGTTGTGACCCCGCATCCCTACCATGAGGCAGATGTAATTAGACCGATGAGATTGGGATGGCGTGCATACGGCAGACATTCTCAGATAATGAATGGCAGCCTACCATTCTCCCAGAATAAGAAAGTGTATGACAGCTGCATCTTACCGGTACTCACCTACGGGGCAGAAACTTGGAGGCTCACTAAGAGGGTTCAACTTAAATTGAGGACGACTCAGGGAGCAATGGAACGGAAGATGATAGGTGTAACATTAAGGGACAAGAAGAGAGCGGAGTGGATCAGAGATCAAACGCGGGTTAAGGACATATTAGTAGAAATTAAGAAGAAGAAAAGGGTGTGGGCAGGGCATGTAATGCGAAGGCAAGATAACCGCTGGTCATTAAGGATAACAGAGTGGATCCCTATAGATGGCAAGCCTAACAGGGGCGGCCGAAAGTTAGATGGGCAGGCGAGGTTAAGAAGTTTGCGTGGATAAATTGGTCGCAGTTCGCAGAGGACCGGGACAATTGGACCGTAATGGGAGAGGCCTTTGCCCTGCAGTGGGCGTACATAGGCTGGTTATGATGATGACTGTCCCATTATTACAAAGTTACTTGCACGGAGCATACTATACACTCAACACTATTCCGGCTAGTGCTTCAACGAACTGCAAAGGCACAGTTTCAATGCGCGATAGAAACGTCGTTAAAAGATTTACCAAACCAAAGAAACAACTCCATGATATGCGTGCAAAATAAACTTTAGAATATAATATTTGGCGCACCATTGTCAAGCCATCGTTACATGTAGGCGGCGGGGTTAAAGCAAGCGTTCCGATCCCAAAACCGTAACAAGAAATTAGAGATTAATACAACGGTACGGCGGCGTATTCAATGAGAGATTTGAAAACGGTGATGTTGCCAAACAGAATTCGTTAGAATGAACCATATTATTTTTTTGCTATTGGGCAAGACAAATCAGTGCATTTTGTTTAGATCTCTGTAGCGCCTTATTCGTTATTTCTTTTCTTGCATATTGTGGTTCCGGCCTGTATCAGGCGAAAAAAGTATCGGTACACATCTGAAGTTGAAGTTGAAGTTGAAGTTTATTCAGACAGGAGTAGCCTGGGGTACAGAGGCAAAAGGCAGATGTACTCTGCCTGACGACGGCCTACTGCCCCTGCGGTCGGCATTGCACAGTGTTGACGAGAGCAGCAAAAAAAGAGAAAGAGAGAGAGAGGAAAAAAAAAAGATTTCCAAAAAAAAAACAGCGTTATACAATGACTACAAAAGGCGATCATCGCAATGGTGATGAAAAAAAAAAGAAAAAAAGCAAAAAAAAAGAAAAGAAAAAAATCTACATGCCAAATCCCGCCTCGTATTTTTCCTTTCGCGTAATATACTTTTCATTGTGCCATGGTGGCAAGGGGGAAATCCAGCGCGAACTTCTGAAGTTATTAGGTTCAACAGCTTCGTAATAATGTAGCTCATGCCTCTAGAGTGCAGGTTCGTGATGATGTAGATATATTAGAGCCAATAACATCTATGTTATGAACACAATTTTTCAAAAAATTATTTGTAATTGTTCTATTTTACATAGTTGTGCTAAAAGTCAGCGTATTATAGAAAATGTTGCCTCGAAGGAAGCCCGCGCCACGACAGTATGCGCATTGACGAAGATGAGCACTCACTCGGTGTGAAGTCGACCTCTATCCGTACGCTCTTGCCCTTCTGGAACTTGCAAGGCGCATCAGGGCACGGATCCACTCGCACCTCCTTGTACTCGCCTCCTGGTGAAAAACAGAATTCACAAGTTGGCACCGCTATCCCGTTCAGCTCACCTTTTTGGTGTGCTATCGTGTGGCTATTCCGATGATCGAAAATATTTTCACGAAAATATATTCACGAAAATAGTCTCATTGAATGTGTGTGTTTACGAAACAACCTTTCTTTTTTCTCTAGGCTCAAGAGTCCGTGCTTCAGTCGTGAACATTTGGTAACAAGCCACAAAGAACTGATAGGGAGAACCGCCGCGGTGGCTCAGTGGCTAAGGCGTTGTTCTGCTGATGACGAGCTCGCGGGTTCGATTCCCGGCTGCAGCAGCCGCTTTTCTGGTGGAGGCGAAAAGCAAAAACGCCCGTGTGTACGAGATTTCGGCGTACGTCAAAGATCCCAGGTGGTCAGAATTAATCCGGAGCCCTCCACTACGCCGCGCCTCATCACCTGAGTTGCGTCGGCGCATTAAACCTCCACAACCAATCAATCAACTCATAGGGAGGACAACTAATAGCGTGAATTTCAGCAGCTGACGTTTGTTAAAGGTACAAATTTGCAATGGGGCAATGGAACAGAGGGCACGCTAATTACGGCAGGTAGATAAGACAAGTGTGGAAAAGCAGCGAGAAAAAAACGTTGCATTTGCCCATAACACCCATAGCTCAGGCAATACGTTATCGCTGTGGGGCCTCTGCGATCGCCATTTATTTAATGCAAGCCACCCTCGCATAATCCCGGAACTTCGAAATGTGGAGTAACAAAATTAAAGCTGCTCCACTCAGCGTGAGCGCTGTCGGAAGTGCAGAGCAGGGACTCGCAATAATGGGCTGTGGCGCCGCTTTCCTCTCTCTTTTACCACCCAGCACACTCTTCGACGCACTATCTCATTCCCCTCCTGAGGAATTCAACGGAGGTGTGTCCAGGGCATTTGAAATTTCCCGCCGTTACAGTTCTCACGCTCCTACTGCCGCCTGAAACCGCGCCAACGGGAGTTATGTTATTTTTGTGCATTCGTTTCCTTCCGCACGTGCCGGCGTTGTACTGCCACTTTTTTTTTTCGCTTAAAAAACCATCCCAACCGGCGTTCCTAACTAAATGAACGCGGTTCTGGCGGTTATTTACGTATATTTCGCCTCAAATGTAGTCGCAGTTTTCTTTGCGCTAAAAAATAGGGAGATATATGACAAGCGCCAGTGGTTCACGGGTTTCGAACGCTTATAAATATCTAAACCGCTTGGCATTCGAAACCTCTCTGGGGCGCCCCGACGACAGAACGTCGTATGGCTCTACTTGGGTCCAGCGAGTGAGCTACGACGGCAAGGCGAGCTCCTAAAGTATTCTGCACCTAAAATTATGTTGCGCGAACCTTGTTTACGACGCATGGATTTGCCGTCACACTTTCAGTGTATACGGACACAGCGCCACAACTAAAGGGACGCCACAAAACTTAAGTTAGTCATTTGAACTGTCGGTAATTAAGTCGGTAACAGACATGGTTATGTTGGGTAACCCGTGAGGCCGGGAACAATTGAAGTTGGTTAATACAAATCTGCAAAAGGGCTATTACAAAACAAAAATATAAAAACCAAAAATTGTGTCTTGATGACCACAAGTGCTCACGTTTTTCGGTCGGTTAATAATGACACTGCCGACGTACTGTGGAGCTTCTCTCCCTTTGCCGATTACTGAGAACAGGCCGTCATACGAGAAACGATTATCATCCCACTCAGCTTGAGCAATTGGCTTTATCCCGGTCTGCCGAATCCGAAATATGGATGGCGCCTGCTTACCGGTCCACGACACTTCCTCGAAACAGCAGGCCTCCACAGCTTCCTTCATGCTTCTAGCCCATTGGAACCATTACAATTTTGTAATATTTCCTCGTCTCCATAGCGTGTCTTTCTTTCCACCAACGCAAAAAATCGGCAATGGGTAACATGGTGTTTCAACATCCGGCTTTATTTTGTTTACTCATTTGTCCTAAAGGCCCTTACCCGCGTTACATAGAGATTGAGGCAAAAAAAATTATAACATAAAAATCAGCAACAACCATGGAAATGCAAATACCAACCCATTACCGTCGAAAGGCATAGAAAGAAACATGCCGGTTACCCCCAACAACACGTCACATAGCTGCCAAACAAGTCCCATGATGCATAAACACAAAAAATGCGAACGAATGCTCCCCCAACGGCCTTATGTGCCGGTAGGGCCACACATTCCCCACCTGCTCTCAAAGGACGCCATTCTATATGAACGTTCATGGTCTTCACTGCTGGCGAAAAGTATTAGCATTTCACTATTTTGCCCGTCAGCGCGCTTCACATAAGGAATAATCGAACTGCCGCACTTATGCGACTACTTCCTGCGCTGCAATCACCGTTTGGATGTTTGACCATACAAATTTATACAGCCGCAATTTAGGGTGCACTGAATAGACAACACCTAATAACGCGGAACATGTACACAATACTTCGCGCTCCAGCTGGTAGTTAATGCTCAGTGCTGAAGCTTTCTCATGACACGTCGAAACATGGGGAAGGGCTCAAGAAAAAACACCCATTTCTGCATTCCTTTCTCCCTTTGGTTTTGCCGTGCGGCAAGTGAAACAACGCTAAAAGAATGAAAGACGGAAGAAGGTAGGAAAGTACGAAAAAGAAGGTGATTGCAAATCGCGGATGTCAGAGAAAGCAATAAATGTGGTCGAGTCCATACCTTGGCATGGTGCCGAATTTCGTGCAGGAAGTGTATGGTTCTTTTGTTTCATAAACCGCCATGTTCATTAAAAATTGTGCAGCCACTGCCAACAATTTTGATAAATGTTGGAAGAGAAAGTTCTCAAAACAAGCTTTAGACAGAGAGCTTGCATGCATAATTGTGGCATACTCCACGATGTTATAAGTTCCAAGGCTCTGGTGTTTTAAGAGAGTACGGTAAATAGAAACAAAATAGCCGTCGGACCGCTTCATGTTAGGCGAAACGAGGGGAGGGCAAGCTAGGCGATGGGCGTCAATCAAAACATACTTTATGGGCTATTTTTGTGACTCAGCAGCCTCAGTAAGGATAGCGGCCAATATCTCATTGAGCACTGAGTTCTTATTCATAGCGACACTGAGCAAATTCGTCTGTCAAGCGACAAAGGCGCCCACTGATGCACGATACGCCAGCGCACCCCACGAAGTCACTCGCGTTCTATGAGGTCACCATTGACCAACGACGTACCATGGATCAAGATTGCCGTGCCCAGGTACCGCTGGAAGCGGTCTATATACCAGTATGAAACTACAGGGCGGCCGCAGCTTCCATTCTTTTCTTAGAGTTACTTCGAAGTACTTGTGGGGAATCTGATATAGTGCAATCTTCTAGGTGCTCTTTTGGCTGTAAACTTGTTTGCGGTGGCGGATCGCGGGCTGGAGGTCCTCTAAGCTGCCCATGGCCAGCGTTCATCTGCAGCCCCTTTGTTCAAGACTGAAATAAACATTACTAAGTGTGATTGTTTTACTACATACAACTCGTTCCTTTAGGACGCTTAACAAAACCATGTAGGGGCCGCTTGCATGGCAATAACATGTGAAGTAAACATTGATGGAGAAGAAATTCACGCAGTGTTAAGCAAGCAGACAGGACATCAACGCTAGCGTGGCTAAGATGTGGGAGCGCGAGCATGTTGTTTCGGGGTTGTTTACCTGTACAAAACAATTATCTGTCTCTTCCAACCTCTCCTTTTGATATTGCTCTTGCCAGTTCTTTCTTTTGATTGTGTCCTCTTTTTTCATCCAAACGTTAAACGGGACAGACAACCGATTTTTGTGGTGCTTACGATCTGAAGCCAACATGAAAGGACATCACTTTAAACAACCGGATTTTCTGGCAAGGTCGTGGAACATTTGTAAGCGGATTTTTTTTTTGTCTACCAGCTTTACGCATGCTGCGAAAAGAATGTCTGCAACCGTTTCAATAAGCCCTCCGGCAACATACTTTTAACTGCACGTGACACTAAAAGAAGAATTTAAAAACTTGGCATCGGCTAAAACAATATTACGACGCGGTTTTTCATACTCCTTTTGCACGGTTTCGGAGCCAGGCATTAAAACCGACGGAGCTGTTTGTTTAAAAGCGATAGTGTCACGTTTACACCCCATATCACGCTACCTTTCAGATTTCCGAATGTTTTAGAGCGAAATAAACACTATTTCCGTGAATTCATTTTGAAATTCACTGTGGACCCCACTATATCAAATGTTGCCTCTCGTATGAACTGAAGTGAATGGAAACCACAAAAATCGGATGTCTCTGCCTTCAAGTTTCTGGAGAAGGGGTTTGTGAAACGGTTGCATTTGCCTCAATACGCCTGATTCTATGACAATGCTCGTTGCGGGCATGTGGCATGACGAGGAGCAACAGCAACAAGTTGCTGGTAGTGAGTTTCGCTGCGAGTTTTAGCGTTTCGAAGTGTCATCCTCTGAGCATCGTGCAGAGGCCGACACTTCGCCGCGTGGCGACATTCATATTTTGCCAGACAGAGCTTGCGGCGGCTGCCGGCCCGCGGGAGATTCGAAACGCAAGTTGCCAATTTGTTTATTATATGGTATATACCGCGTACCGTTGCTAAGTAAAACACATTTTAAGACACTTAGGTTCAAAATACTGGCCTTTCAACGTTTGTTGAGAGCCTAGCGCGAATTCATTCAATTTTTGCACCTGAGCCAATGTGTGCGCTGGCATCAGTCTCGGGGGTAGATGAATTGTAGCGCGATGGCTTACGCTTTGACCACAGCTGCCGGCCATGCAAGCCAAGCACCGTGCGAGCGCCTACGGGGAGCAGAAACAACCACTTCCGCTAGTGGCAGTCTGCTGGCGGGATACCCGTTCTAATGTTTCGAGACGGCTGAAGGCATTGTTTTAGAAGAGCTAGGCTTCTGTGGACAACGAGCATAACAGACGAAGTGTGGGGGATGAAGAGCATTTCGTTTCCAGTTGACCACGTTGACATGGTCAGTCTCATTTGCGCTCCGTTGGAAATACAACCGCTTTGGAAAAAAAATGCTTAGAAGTTTTTTTTCCTGTCATTCTTGTGGCTGGTTGGAAACGCTTTATTTTTCGAAACAATCGCTGGAAACCGAGAAAGCGTTGCCTTCATTACGTGTTTTAGAGTAATAACCTCCAGCAAAAGCCCATTAGCTGTCTAAGACAGCATCACGTCTGCGAAAACGTTTCCTATATATTCGGGTAACCGGTTCAGCATAAGCGTAATACCTGAAATGTTCTTGACAATACAGATTCAGCGTTGGCCCTGTTGCCTCCGGAAATATATATGCAATTCGCGGTTGCAAAAAAGCGAGAATAAAAGAAAGCTCTAGCACAAACTGTACACCTAGAGCGGTGACTCACCCCGAAATTTTTTTGAGGAAGAACGTGTAACATTATATGTACTTTTTCACATTGCAGCGAGTGCCTCAGTGAGGCTCTTACACTAAAAATCCCAAATGAGTCATCATATGGCACTTCCTTGACAAACACCACGTGCCGAAGGTATAGGAAACCCTTAGGTACGCAGCCTCCACCCCATTTATAATTGCGAAAAAGTGGCCGCATACCGCAGCTGCTTTGCCACATTTTGTGTTTTGCAAACCAACACGTGCTGAAACCCCAGGAAACGTCCAAAACGACGCCTCTGTATGTGTAATTACTTAAGACGGTTTCCTCATATAGTAGACCACCCTGTGCTGAAAGCTTGCGAAACTTCCAAATACGCCACCAATCCGTGTAATGCCCAAAGGCGGCTATTACACAGTTCCTTAATGTCGTGAACCAGAACGTGCGGAAAGCTTACGAAACTTGAAGATACGTAATTTCCCTCAGTGATTGCTGAAGACGCCGCACTAACTCCGCGATTGGACAGTTTTCGTTTATGCGCTAAGCCACCACCATTTCACGGATGAGTATATATCATCGTGGTTAAACGAAACAGACGCGTGCTTTCACACGGGGGCGCATTCGCACGTTCTCCAGTGCGCGTTCATGTTCGCACTAGGGCGTAGCTTCCGAAGATATATACTGAGCTCTTTTCCCCCAGCGTTCCCACAGCTCACCGTGCCGATTACATCAAAGCACAGCACGACGTATATATGCAGCATTGGGCGCTTGGAGGCCGGCATGGTAGTGGTGCCATATTGGTAGGCTGCTTGCTGATGTGCTCGAAGAGAAGCAAATGGCGATGCTTATGTGATGTTGAAAGGCTCAAGGGCTAAAGGTCTTCGCTTCGCTAAGCCTGTAACAATTGGGAGATCTAAAGACAATCGCAAGAAGCCGAGTAAATGAATGAATGAGCGAACGAACGAACGAACGAACGAATAAATAAATAAATAAATAAATAAATAAATAAATAAATAAATAAATAAATAAATAAATAAATAAATAAATAAATAAAAATATATAATTGAATGAATGAATGAATGAATGAATGAATGAATGAATGAACGAAAGAACGAACGAATAAATGAATGAAAATCTTTATAAACCATAGGCGAATTCAAAGTGGCTTCATAGTGCAACAACCTGTGTTTCTTTTGAGTTTTTCCCTTGGTACGCTGCAAGGCTACGGCAAGCTTTAGATTCGTGTCTTTTAGGTCCCAACACAGCAGCGATAACTACACCTTTATATCTCGGACAATAACAATATATAATGACCTAAATGAGCACGTCGTTGAGAAAAATGAGATTGCGGAATACTAGACTAATCTAGAAGTCTGACATTACTTCTGCGCAATTTATGTTTATGAGCGTTGTCTCTTTGTACGAGCTTTGTTTTTAGATAAATGTGCCAATCTGAGTTTTGAAAAGAAGAAATATGTCTTTCAAAAGGCTAGGTTCGTGCTGTTTCTTAATAAGACAACTCGAGCTTCAGTTCATTTCGTATTTTTTGTGGTGTGAAACAATCGCAAGTTGTACACATCGCATGTGCGCTGTATACACAAACTTCCGCTATAACCCCTCCCAAGTGGGCGTTAGTTGCATTGTGAGTGAGTCCACGAATAATATAAAAAAAGAAATGTGCATTGTAACTCACCGCATCGCACTTGAGAAGCTAACTTAGCACGAGACCTGAATTGTAACTTCGCCGCCTTAAAGGGGCCATGCAGACAAAATACAAGTTTATTTTATTCGATATATTCCGTGTTTTATAGTGCCCCCAGCGTGCCCCCAGCTCTTCTCCCGATGCAAACGATGTTTTATTCACTAAGAAATTAATCAGTTTAAGTTAAATCGTGATTTCCCCCTTAAATCGTCTGTTTTCGTGGTCTGCGATGACGTACAGGAGCTGACCGTTGCGCATCCGATTCCGAATCCTTGTTTACCCTGAGTGAACCTAGATGGCGCCACCTTACTGCGGAAGCCGTTTTCTTCATTTAGTTTGTTTTCGACCGTGTTGTTTTCGTTCAGGGAGAAAGTATTCATTGCGTGAAACGTAGTGGTCGCTCGACAAATATGGTCAAGTAAGACACCAGACACCGTTGCTTGAGTAAATCGGCCAGTGTCGTCTGAGACAACTCCAAAGCCCCAGAGTGCTGTGTGGCTAATCCAAGCAGTGCGCCCAGTACCAACAGCAGCAGGCATCGGTGCTTCTATGTTTTCGTGTGCTTTCGCAACGTCCACTGTCGGTCCCACCATTCCTACTTCTTTAAAAAGAATGTGGCCTAAATTTAAGCGCAAATAGCCCGTTCGGCAAGCTCATAAGCTCTGCCTAATTTGTATTTGCTTTTGCCAGCCTCTGCCAATCGCACAGCTGGCTGGTATGACGTCATAACTTCTGTTCCGGGGAATGAGCTTGTGGGTCGCATGGCCATTCCCGTTTTTCCTAATTATATAGCTTATTTCAGCGAAGTTTACTTTAAAGGTGGTGTCAGTATGATTCTAACGAGACAATCTTTTGTATGAACAAAATGTGTTTTGTCTTCAATGCCCCTTTCAGGTACTCAAACCAGGGCGGAGTGGTAAATAAACAAAATTAAACAAAAACAGCTGCCATGTTTCTTAGAGCCAAATAATTTCAGATGGCCTGCCACCTCATTCACACGTCTACGTAAGAGTAAAGGTTTCTGTTTATGGAACGTCAATTGCGGCAAGTCTTACCGCGCGGTTAAACAAAACTGGCCGCGTATCTGGTCGCTTCGTTGCAAACGTCGTCGAATGACGGCAGTGTTCTGCCACTCCTGTCTTGTAACAGCCTCTACTCCCTCTCTCTCCTTCCACGCTGCTCCCCTCCCGCTTCGATCCACCCGTGATAAAAAAAAAATCACTTTAGTGTTGCACACGGCCGGAAAGGCATGAACCCAATGCTCGAGAGAGAGCCCTTTTTGTATTTTGAGGGTAAAATATTATATCAGCTCACTTTTCGTTTTCCATCGCGAAAAACACCCCACTTATTTTGAATTAAATGAAAACCGTTATCATCCCTAATATTTCGCCTGAAATATGCCCAATGTTTTCTGTTTGAGGAACAATGTTGACAAGTACCCTGTATGCTTCCACATTTGGTAGTCATGATTAGAATCGCAACGAAACACACGGACGAAGAATCACAGTAGATGATACAGGCGCTTTATACTTGTCGCCTGTCTCGCTTTTATACTTAGCGCCGTTACACTTAGCGCCTTTACCTTAGCGGATTTACGTTTAAACTTAGCGCCGGTGCCGTGTACTGTGTTTTTTATTCCGGGTTTTTTGTTGCCCTTCAAATCGTGACCACTCACAAACTAGCCCATTAGAAGTTTTTCTCTTCCCCATTTGGTAGATTGAAAATGATTTATTTATTTATTTATTTATTTATTGAAAATACTTTCAAGGCCCATAGGGCATAACAGAAAGGAGTGGTAAGATACATACATAAGGTGCAGTTGTTTTACACAAACGGCATAGAAACAGAAATCAAGACCAAAAGAGCGATTCAACAACAAGCGTTGTGAATGGCTGCTTTAAAGAGAGTGGCATCAATGATGGCAGCGATGGTGGGAGGGAGGCGGTTCCATTCTACTTACTCGCATCAATGTGTCATTCAAGAATTTTTTTAACTTTTGGCTGGATGGCTGAATCAAGTGGCAGACACACAGACAGACCAAAAGGTTTCCGTTTTAATTGCCCAAGACTATCGTCGTTAAGAATGTAACATTGTTGGGGGTTTCACGACCAAGCTTCGCCCGGAATACGAGACGCGCCGTAACGGGAAGCTGTCAATTATTTTGGCCATCTGGTGATTTTAAACGTGCGCCAAAATAAATATCCACACACGCGCGGTTCATTCCCCACCTCTTCCAGAAATCGGCTGCAACATCAAGGTCCACACTTGCGTCCACGGGCTTATCAGCGCAACGCCTCAGCCGCTGATCTATCGCGGCGGGCTGTACAGGCGCACTAATCCCGGCACTGATCTCCGACTGTTACAAAGAGGGCCACTAATCCGTGATACCGCGCTTAACTCACCGCAATTGTCCGGCTGCACGACGTCAAGTGCGCTAGCGGAGCCGAGAATCAGGAGTAGTAGCAGCGATGCACTCAGACGGCACGGCCCGCCGACACTAATAGCCATGGCCTTCCTTGTTCGCTTGGCTGCGCGCGCGTCCACGAAACGACTACGGGGCGGTTGAAAGCGGGAAGCCCTTTTCTGGCGTCGTAAAAACGCTTGCGGCGGCACTTCCTCGCCGGAACCCTCCTCACCCTATGGCCCTCATCTATTTACTGCCCTGCCTCTCCCTTGTTTATATGTTTCCCCCTCTCCTTGCATCACGTTCGGCTTTTGTGCTTGGCTTCGTCGAACCAGTTCGCTTTGTACACGTTCCCTTTTACCTGAGTGTTCTATTCCATTTTTTCTCTGTTTTCGACAGGGTTACTGCTACTAACTGCTACACTCACGAAATGACAGCCGTGCGCTAGCGTCAGTGTGTGTCGTTCGCTTTGCGTTCTCAACATTCGTTCTTGTCAAAACGAAAGCCTACACATATGCGCGCACGTGTGGCGTATCCAGAATACATCGTAAGCAAGCCAACGTTCTCTACTCTTAACCAGCCGGAGCGGCCACAAGCTTACCGTGAAGGCATGATCAGCCCTCGATAAGCCTCAAGTCTCACGTGTGCGCTATTGATTGGCATCAGTTTTGACTCGCGTGTGAAGACATTAAAAGAGGCGGGGTTTCCTTGTTATGCCAGCACCCTCACGTGCGACTAAATGTCCGAGGCGCCACAAAACAAAACAACTGGGACTGTTTCGCCGAAGACTTCTTCGCAAGGAAGAAAACGAGTGGCAGCGATGCCGCGTTTCACTGGCTTTCGTGTGGCACCCAGAGATTGGCTTCAAGATACGGCGTCAACGCTGTGTTTTCCGCTGAAAGGAAGGTGGGCCACACTTCCTCCGTGATTGGCGAGAGTGTCGAAACACTTAGACGGCATGATAACAGACGGCCCCAGGTGGCACACGTGAAGCCGGTTGCCGATGGTGGCTCAAAAGCACAACAGTTCTGTCATGGGCAAGCTGCCCACGCGTGTGGCCTTGAAGTGTAAGCAGTACTTGAGAGCATCTGTGGCAAGAAACGGTGACGCGCAGGTAGAGTGGCAAGACATAGAGGGAGATGGCGGAAGATTCGCATATCAACCGGGAGGGGTCAATGTATCGGTGGCTTTCTCTTGAGGACACTGAGTTCGCGTACCTCGGACGGCACGTGTAGGGATGATGTCCGAATAGGTTTGGTCTTTAATAGCAGTAGTACCCAGCGATGCTCGGCTCTGCTAGGAGTATTGCAAAGAGCACCACACATATAGAGTAAACTGTAAAGCACGTGATTTGCCTGAAATCCAGGTTCATCGACTTGGGTGTTTCTTGGCACAAACCATAAAATTAGCTTTTAAAGAAGGTTTCCTGAGGTTTAAAGTTTACACAATGATGAAAAGCCAGTTTGTCATGTCAGCTGGCCTGCGACATTAACAAGGATTTCCGAATGAAATATTTTAAACCTTCGCAGCGAAATACTATAGACACGTTGCGCCGATGTTTGTCACAGAAGCAGCAGCGCCAATTTCATGACCTGGTGGTTGAGGGCGTCATTTCTTTTGTGAAAGATGCCACACTGATCACGGCCTCTGTTCGTGTCATTCAGTTTGCGTAAACGTCCAGCCCTGACCGACATACCAACAGCCATGGTTATCACCGGTGAAACCACGGGCGCCCACACACGGGAGGCTCTTGGTAATGTCATAACAAAAGGCCAGACGAACAGCTTAAGCGGCGCAAGTGACAAGGCGTCAGTCGCTCATATTGTAGCCGAGCTATCATGCTTATTGGAAAGACTAAAAGGGGGCGCTAAGCAGACGAAGACGAAGTAAGACACAAACACCACATACAGGCGCCTTCGTCTTCTTAGCGCCCCCTTTTAGTCTTTCCAATAATCATGAACCAACTAGCTCAACAAGTTTTGTAAAGACCTATCATGTTGTAGGTAATGAAAAAAGCATGAAGGAATTGATGCATCCATCACGATTGTCCTTCTTTACGCCCACTCTCAGTGCCAGCCCTGTAGACTGTTCGCACGGCACGCTGCTGGCAACGGTTGTTAGCGGGTAAAGGAATAGCCACTCCTTTATCGATGCCTAGCGCTCGCTAAAGGTAACTTTACTAGGAGACCTGTTGCGCTCACGCGCCTGTGCCTGGTGCGGCGTGCCTATACCGGTACCCCTTCTCCAATTGCTGTATCGTGTATGGCGTCCGTGACTAAATTAACAGAATGCGCTTACAGCAACGCCAGCTTTCTCGTGAATTCGGTGTGGCTGTTAACGGAAACGCACGTTCTAAGTATACGAGTAGAAATAGAAATGTGCTGTTATAAGGCTCGTACGTAGGGGTGTGCGAATATTTGAAAATTTCGAATATTACCCGAATACCTCATATATTATACTCGTATTTACTTCGAGAACTATGTATTCGAAACATTTTGAATAATCGAAAGGGTTCGAATAATCGGCAGTTATCGAATATTTGGATTGATTAGTTTGACGGGGGGGGGGGGAGGATGCGGCTTTCAGTTTTGAAAAAATAACCAAAACAACATTTTTTTTAAAGCCACATATTCGGTTTGGTGTTTTCTATCCTGTGCGTTTGCAAAGTTTTTCAACCGAAAATTGTCGCAAAGTGGCATAAAAGTACTTTTGGCAGCCGCAGTGTCAAAATGTCGGTGCTAAAGGGCGAAAAAAATTAAATTTTCGGTGCACTGTATCTCTGCAACGGTGCCACTGGGCGCGGCCATTTTGGTACCATTGGATCGACTGAGCGATCCTCTTTCCGGTTCTGGACGTCTGTTTTATATTCGTCCAATAACAGACGCACGGACGGCATAAAAAAAGACGCACAAACGATGCCAGAAATGGATGCTGAAGCGCGGTTGGCCTTCCGGACGACGCGCGTAGAAACGGCCCTCCTGACTGGGCGTCCCTGCGGTAATGCAGGATGGCGGCCGTCCCGGCAGGTCGCTTTTAAGCTTAAATCTAACGTCACATTCATTAATTACAAATAGTGCTGTTGAATAGTAACCAGTTGCGCAGCCAGGCGATGCTCTGACGCGCAGCAGCTATGCCGTGGGCGCGGTAGCTTTGGACGCGTCGGCCATTTCTTTCTCAAGGCTAGCGAGCCTACTGTCAAACATAACAATAACTAAGCGTGTAAACATCGCAAATTAGACTAAAAGTTCACATTGAGAACCGCTATCACAAGCGCACACCGGGTTTCACCCTTCAGTGTAAAGTCACACGCACCAGGAAGCATTCAGTGAACTCCGCCTTTCGAGCCACGTAACTTCCCGTAATCAGGCTCGTGATCCAAGGCATTCCCATCGCGATAATGTCCGTGCTGAATACCAAAGCAGATAAAATGACTGAACAGAAACTTGGCCGTGCGAAGCAGGGCATATGAACCGAGAAACATGCACTACGCAGTTCAGGCGGCCTTCATCTTGCGTTGTCGCAGCGACGCCCAACCAGGAGGGCCGTTTCAACGCGCGCCGACCGGAAAGCAAACGGCGCTTGAGCTTCTATTTCTAGGTTCGTTTGTGCTTCGTTCTTTTAGATGCGACTGCATCTCATTCAGTCGCCTTGTCCCTCCATACGGCGTTGCCCGTCCACACCCCTCCCCTTACACCATAACAAAAAATAATAGTTAACGGCGCCCGGTTTCAATCCAACGACTCTGTGGGCGGAACGCAAGGTATCCTTCCCACTGCGCCACAAAACCGAGACAGAATCAGACGCTACGAACGCGCCTTATATCCTTGACTCATTCAAGCTACGTCAAGATGCTACTGATACAACGCATGATGGGGCAATGATTAACACTTGCAATAAAAGAAAAGAAGCTCCCACTTACAGCAACAATAATGGAGTAAAGGTCGTTGCGACAGCGAAGCCCCAAGCATACCACTTAGAGAGATTGACCAAGATTGGCCATTAAAACATAATAATAATCATAAAACATAATGATCATACGCGTTCCCGACACGTTTCACGTGATTTCAGAATCAATCCAACGGAAACACCAAGTGAACCCCACGATGCGTCGCATCACAGGGTTCCCCTCGCGGGGACGTGGGCGCCATTTTTTTTCCGTTCATGCGTTTGCGAATGAACCAAGGTAAAAAAGGAGGCTTGAACAGGAAAGACGATCGCTCAGCCGATCTAATGCTAACAAAAGGGCCGCGCCCGGTGGCACTGTTGCGGAGATACTGCGCTCAGAAATTTCCGTTTGTTCGCTCTTTCGCGCTGATATTTTGTCACCGTGGATGGCGAAAGCATTTTTTATGACATATTCGATGGTTTTCGGTGGAAAAACGTTGCTAACTCACAGATTAGAAAACATAGAGGCCAAATATGTGGCTCTAAAAGAAAACGAGTTTTTGGTCATTTTTACGAAGCTGAAAGCCGTGTCCCCCCTTAATTATTCGGTATTCGAAGCTGGGTATTCGTATTCAATTCGTATTCAGAAAAATTATTATTCGTACACCCCTACTCGTACGCCATCATATCAATGTACTCTTAAATTTTAAAGCTCTAAATTCAACTATTTGCACTTTGGTCTGCGCGTTGATTTCACATCTCATCCCTGTTCAATTCATAGGGCTTAGTTTAAAACATCCCGTCGACCTTTGACAGCTCTGTTCGCAGAAAATGCCGGTTGGAGATTTTGCGCATTCGTAAATCCTTGCGGAACTATAATAACAAGGCAAAGCCCTTGGACTAGAGATAAATAGGACGAAATCTAGAGGGATGATTATTAATCATGCCGAAGCCGCCCTCTTCAGCTTGCGCAACAAAACCCTAGAACAAGTAGATAGCGCGAGATAGTACTCTTATCTATCTCGGATAGGTTATCACAGCTGGCCTAACCACGAGACAGAAATTCGCCGCAGAGTAGGTATGGGTAGCAGCGCTTTCGGCAAACGCTCCCAAAGAATAAAAACTAGGCTGCCTCTTTCACTCTAAAGAATATACAACCAATGCATCCTGGCGGTGATGACATATATTAGGCGGACCCTTGGCGCCTTACTAAACAACTAGACAGCCTACTTAGTTCGGCTCAATGGCCCACTGAAAGAATAAAAATTTAGTGACACTTAGGGACAAGAAACGAACTTCCTGGATCAGGGAGCAAACTCGAGTAGATGATATTGCCGCAAACCGTGCATTGGTTTGTTTATTTATGGTTTGTTTTTACTGCCCGGCTACGCCCGGCTGTGTAATCTGTGTCGCAAGCGAAGCGCTTGTACCATTCTTTATTTTTATGCCGCACGGGTTATCTCATTCGGACAAGAAGAGCGTTTCGCCCTAACGTCACTTGCCTGGAATAATCTTCATTGATCTACAATGTTCTGGATGTAAATCGGTTGTTCGAGAAGCACCTGCGCCGAAAGATAAAAGCCTGCAGGGCAGACGCCATGGCATTCCGAATCACCGACGCTCGCTAACGCACGTCACTTTGTTGACTGCTGCTTCGCCGCCTGTGCACTTTTTGAGTTGTTAGAGGAGCACAAGTTCGCTCCAATAAACTTGTTTATCCTTGAACACGACTGTGTCATCTTCGACTTCGTGACAATATCATAGTTTAAACTAACAAAAAGAAGTGGACCTGGGCTGGCCACGTAGTGAGACGACGTGACCACCGGGGGGCCCCCAGGGAAACAGTGCGTACGGCAAACGAGTCTAAAAGAAGGGGAAGGGCAATAACTCGATGCAGGGACGAAATGAGCAAATTCGGGGAAAAGAATGGACTTGAGCTGCGCATGACAGCGGTTGAGGTCAGCGGAGGAGGCCTTCATCCTGCAGTGGACGTGATTAGGTTGGCGATATAGATAATTATGATGTACGGATAGATTTGATAAGCAAAACAGTTTTGGTATTTCAAAGGGCTGAACACAAACAGAGGAATTTGTAAGATAGGTAACGTGCACCCAGCGCTCCCGCTACGCATTAGGGGTCAGTTAGGGTAAAACCTTGTCAAACTGCTCTAGGCATTCGTATGCGTTGCTATGTTGACAAAAACAAGTTGGGTATCTGAGCGAGCCCGCGATTGCGATTTCATGAAGAATTCCTGACATAAATACTTTAATCCTTTGAACTGTTTTCTAGGTGAAAGCGGTTTTCAAAAATCTTGGGACAAGGACCTCCTGCAGCATGATAAAAATTTACCCCCAAATTTAGATCCTCGGGCACGAGCTGCTTTACTTCGCGTCGGTAAAACCTTTTAGGAATTTTCTTTATAGCTGTTGTAGATGTAATTTTAAAAAAAACGCCATTTTTTGCTATGGATTAGGACAAAATCCCGAAAATTTGGAATTTTTTTGTCCGAACTTATATAGGCTGCATTTGTCAGCAGAAACGTATTTTGGTGAATCGAGTTTCCGAAAAGGCAGTGATGATACTGGAAATTTGCACAATTTACTTCGAAATCCGGAATCACCCTAAAGAGATTGGTGGGTCAAAAGCGGAAATCCGCTATTTAGATATTTTTACGGGCTACATATATCAGCAAAAACCAGTTGGATGGCTTAGCGGGACACAAAGGTAATCAGAAGTTTGTGAAGGCGCCCTTTTTCTGACGTTTTCTGTGAGCATGCCGGGGGAATAAGAGGCGCCCCGCAGTAGAAGGTTCCAAATTCACTTGTACTCAATGGGGATGTTAACAGGCGCCAAAATCTAGACACGTTGCGGCGTTGTCGCTTTTAGTTTCAATCAGGAAAGCATCCACCCCGGCCGCGGTCGAACACAGGTCTCTGAGCTACGCAGCACAACGTTTTCTCATTGCGCCACCGTGGCGGGAAACCCGAAACTATTAAAGTCCCTTCACGTGGCTGTCCACAAAGCATTCATGGGTGCACCATGCACCCATGAATGCATACGCACTTACGTAATTTCGACAAAACTCCGAACTAGGCATTACAAATGACAAAATACATCTATAAACAATATGGATAAATGCCATTGTTGCTTTCAAAATAGTCCCTTCCGCGCAGAACAAGTTTTGCTTTTCATTCAAACAACCGTGAGGCTCATACATTTATTCCCCGATAATATTGAAACGCTAGTTAGCGAGCTAAATCCTGCGCAGGAAGACGTCTCTCGCGGAAAGCAGAAACATCGAATTCCTGATTGGTTGATTGATTGGTTGATTGATTGATTGATTGATTGATTGATTGATTGATTGATTGATTGATTGATTGATTGATTGATTGATTGATTGATTGATTGATTGATTGATTGATTGATTGATTGATTGTAGGGTTTAGCGCGCCGACGCAACGCAGGTGATGAGGCGCGCCGTAGTGGAGGGCTCCGGATTAATTTTGGCCACCTGGGTATCTTTAACATGCGCCGAAGTCTCGAACACACTGGCTTTTATGCTTTTCGCCTTCTTCAGAAAAGCGGCCTCCGCGGCCGGGAATAGAACGCGCAGCCTCGTGCTCAGCAGCGCAACGCCTTAGCCACTGAGCCACCGCGGCGGGTCCTATCGAATTCCTCGCTATGATGTAACCCGCCGCGGTGGCTCAGTGGCTAAGGCTTTGAGCTACTGAGAACGATGACGTGGGTTCGATTCCCTGCGGCGGCGGCCACTTTTATGATGGAGGCGAAAAGCAAAAACGCTGGTGCAAACAATATTTAGGCGCACGTTAAAGATCCTCAGGTGGTCACACTTATTCCGGAGCCCTCCACTACTGCGCGCCTCATCGCCTATGTTGCGTCGGTGCGTTAAATACCACAATAAATCAAATTACATCAGTTGCCATGATGTATATATTCAAATATACTAAACGCTACTTGGATACAATACTTTTGCACCAGTACAAACAGCCATGTAACTCGTACGTACAGAGTGCTTCTTTGCAAAATCACTATTAAAGGGACCCTGCAACACTTTCGATAAGCATTTTCACTCTTTCCTTCGCTTCTGGAACCACTGCCAAATCTATAGTTATCGCCAGCACGGAGCGGCACTGCGTGATTTGCTCGTCGCGCCAAATAGGCCTTCCATTTCTGATTTGTTGTTGTGGCATTTTTATGTTGCTATCGAAACGCGTTCATTGCTGCAAGTGATGGAAAACCACCAACAGCCACTACATGGACTCAGTGACGTAATTCGGGCCATCGAAGAACGTGGAGACCGGGAAAGACAGGAAAATCTTTTGATTGAGTTTACAATTTATCTGATGGGCATAGAGCAGTAATTTCTGGCTAAGGTGCTTTGTGAACCCCTAGTCCAAGCACTGGGTGGTTTGGGTGGCTACTTTCTGCAATCACTTAAGATTTCAAGAAAAGTTAAAAAAAGTGTTGCAGGGGCCCATTAAGGTTCTACAACTGCCGCGCACTGCTCGCAGCCCTTACGAATATTTTTTAATGCGTAGCATTCTCTGCCGAGTACCCCCACGGCCGGGACCGTGCAACGCCCTGCCTTTTCAAAAATATGCAGGTTTGGCGCAATTTTTACCCTTAATAGTTATACCATCGTAAACCGAGACAATTTGCCCGATGGACATTTGAAGAACAAAAATAAGAAAAACAGAAAAATAACATTTTACGAAAATGATGTGACAAAATAAAAAATAGGCCTCTTAAGATCTCCCGCAAAAAAACGAAGAAGAAACAAAAAAGTCCGTGAATGGAGGCCCTCAATTCCAATAAAAATGGCGAAATTGCAAACCGAGCAACGCCCGACATAATTTCCCAAAAATATAGATTGGGCCGAAGTTACACCTTTCGTTGTAATAACAGCGTAAAACGAGATAATGGTTCAGGCAGAATTTTGAATACCCAGAAATAAGAAAAATCTAAAAATACCACTTTCAAAAATGATGCAACTTCAACAGCTCTCCACAAAACCGAAGAATAAGCAAGAAAAGTGTGCGTTAAAACGTTGAAAATATCAAATAAAAATATCTTAAAGGAGGTAAACCATGTCACCCCCTGCATTTACACAAAAATGAAAATGTGGTGGAAATCAACCTTTATTATGTAACAAATGGAAATAATTGGACGTAAAATTTTTAAACAGCAAAAAATAGAAAAAATAGAAAAAAATGAAATTTGACACTTATTATCTGTCGAACTCGAAAATATGTCTTGCCTCCTCGGGAAAAAACATCAAGAGCGAAATAAAGGCACTTCATCGCTATAATGAAATAAATTTGCATCACTGGCGAAAAGAAACAAGCGTCAACTTAAAATAAAAGAAAATATTACGCCTTCCGCTACTCGTAGCCATATTTGGCTGTAATGAACTTTCGCTCTGGATAAGCGGCATAAGAATGCTGCGTATGATTTGAGAATGCCCTGAATTTCTGCATACCTTTCCTATTCCAAAGCTCCGGCAGGCCGTATAAAGCCTCTCGGCAACAGCATGACGCTCGCGTGTCGTATATTGTGCATAGCTACTCCAAAACAGCGGCCAACCAAACAAAAAAACTTTCAGGAATTATAAACCAACTTGTTGTCCAGCTTTGGTTTCCTTTTTAAAGTGGCGCTTGATATGCTTAGGCGTAAGAGTAATACGGGTGTACCGTGTGTTCAGAAAACTCCTGTGGTGCAACTACACACCCGCCGCGGTGGCTCAGTGGCTAAGGCGTTGGGCTGCTGATCCCAGGGACGCGGGTTTGATGCTGGCCGCAGTGGCAGCTTTTCCTTTGAAGGCGAAAACCGAAAACGCCTGAGTCTGTCGAGATTTCGGCGTGCGTTAAAGATCACCAGGTGGTTAGAGTTAATCCGGGGCCCTCCACTACAGCGCACCTCTCTTCGGACACTGGCAAACCTGCACTCCGCATGACAGGGAGCAGAAAAGTCTGACAACCGAGCGCCCGCGCAGCGAGATACTGCATTAAGGGGGACTGACTTGTTAACATTCGTTAACTTGTTAACATGACCCGCGGACTTAAAAACCATCGTGCACCGATACAAAATGCTTTTCAAATACATATCAGTGTTCAAAACTGCCTAGTTTGCTTATTTTGGAAATATGTGTGTTCTGTGCTGATAGAAAAAAATAAAACTATTGCTTGCTGGACAGCTGGCGGCATCTGGTGAGAATTGGATAAACCAAAATACGTTATTTGTTTATTTTGTATCACAGTATAGACGTTATACTTTTTCGAAAAGAGGCAGACTAGGCCTTTAGGAACATTTCTAAGAATTCGTAAAACCTCTCATATGGGTGCACTGGGGTTTTTAAGCCCGTGGGTGATGCATTTTGTAAGTCCCGTAGAATGTGATCAGGTGAACACCCCTTAAGCATCACCCAACCGGCAACGGTGGACAGGGGTGGTCCCGGTGGTGTGGGGGGAGCAGCCTCCACGTCCTTGAACTGCGCCCAGCTACGCTGGTCGTCATTCTTGACGGAGTGAAAGGTCACACCAGCTTTGCGTACCGGGTCGAAGTTTATGCCAATCTAGCTGTAGGTTCTAATAAATGTACACAGTGCTTCCTTTAAATCGATAGCGGCAGGTTCGAATTAATAAAATTTCATTCGCAACACGTGATAGATGTTCTACGGCATCTACCGGTATGGTCACGCCGTCGGCCCGCTGCTTTATCAGCCAATCCCCACGAAGTTTCAGACCCGAAGCAAATCAAACAACGACCATAAACACAAAATACAAATTTGCTCAATCTACGAAAGCGCTATTTTTTGGTAACACACAGGTCCGTCGAAGCCAGGAAAGATGTATCAAACAAAAACAAAACGCAAGAAATATTGCATAACTTTCTGTTTTCCTCTACAGCGACGTAATATGGGCACGAGTGACGCACTTTTGGCATGGGTTATCAGTGTGTTAACTTAATGATAGCATCCAAGTGATCCAAACAAATAGAACTAGGGACCCACTGGAGTCGTCCAATCACGAGGTTTCGGGCGGCTAACACTAATTGTACAAACAACATTCTGTGACGTCATAAAAAAATTGCTGGGAATTGGCTAGGGGTCGCCGGCGCATTATATATTTCGTTTGTATCGTTATTATTTGTTGGATTTCTTTGGTAAATTTGGCATCATTGTTCCCAAAACAAATCAATCTGTAATGTACCATACTTGTATGTTGTCGTAATGGCCCGTTTAAAGCGGAGAAAGGAGCTTCGATGCGATTCTATAATAAAGCTGCGCCTAAAAATGCTAAATTTTATCTAGAGAAAACCGTATTGTCCCCGAGGATATAATAAATAAAAAAAAACAAAGATTCACTTGCGCCCCTAAAGTATAAGACGGTGAGGGGTTCGTTATCCACTTGATGTGTAATTTATTCCGCGCCTCCATTACGCGACGCCTAATACACCCGGAGCAGTCTCAGTGTGTCAATCACACAGGTTGAATACGACGTACATATTACCGAAGCAGAACAAAACAAAGATAAGGAAAGAAAGAAAATGACCTGTAATAACCACGAAATCATGTTGAAGAATCTTTCTCTTTTATGGGGGGCAAGTGACTTTGTAAGCAAATTTTATTTCATAGCGACTGTCCTCCTTTGCAATAAATGTGTGAAACATGTTATGAACACATTTTGTACGGTTGAAGCTCTGATGCTTTAAAAAACGGTCAAAGCGGCAAGTTTATCGGAGTTGATACCGCTACATTCTGCCCTCCTTGTGCTTTGTAAGCCTGCGCCTGAAGCCAGCGCCTCTGCTGGCTTTTTTACCACACTCCTTGCAACATGAAATGCAAATGGGAAAATGAATAAATTTGACATTTGAATTTCACTTCGTAAGAATACTTCGCGGGATGACATAAATGGCCTACTCCGCAGCACTCTTCAGTTCTCTTTGGCTACTTCACCTGCCCTACTCATCCAGCGACTCAAGAAGCGCAAGAAATGTCAGTACGAACAAGTGACACCATCTGGTTATCTTGCTAACATGCCCTCATTAACAAGAGCCGAAGAAGTATTCATCAACAAGATTTGCGCCAATGCAGCTTACACCCCACATATCATTCAGAAGTGGACAAAGGGCCCCACAACACCCTCACCCCCACATTGTCCCTACTGTAACACAAACACCAAAGCAGACCTTCACCACTTAGTATGTATATGCCCATTCTTCGATGCACATCGTTCAGACACCATTCGACACATTGATCTAAACATCATACACCAAGAAGCACATGCCGCATTAGATAAGTCTTTATTACACGAAATAGGCAAATTTGCAACCAAAAGTGGTCTGTCGCGAGTAGTCTGACGAAGGACGACCCCGGCGAAGCCTCCGAACAGTCAGTGAATAGAAGAAAAAGTGCCTGGAACTGAAGCTACCTGTGTAATCCCCTCCTTCATATCCCATTTTCCCCACCAAGTGGCTTTAGCCCTCCCTTCCCCAAATAAAAGCTTTACTACTACTACTTTGGCTTAAGGTGGTTGATCAGAAAACATCACGTTAGTGCTATACGGCCCTGGGCAAACAGCAAACGTGATAGTTTTTTCACAATGCCTAATGCAAAACGAAAACGCAACGTCATTGGGTAGATAAAATGCCCTCACTCTTCTTTCTAAGCTAACAACCAACACTACTCTTCTATTAAAGCTAAGAACCAACTTACTGCCCGGAACCTGTTCATCAGAGCCTTTCGGGTTTCCTTTAGGGTATTTCAACAACCCTTCTATTGCACTTACAATACGCGGGCAGCTCTCTTTGGTGCGTGTGGTGTAATGAATCAGGAAAGCGCAATCAAAGCATGCGCCTGTATTGCCACGAGGAAAACAAGCGCACGATGAACGGCGTAATTACGGCGGTTTCAATTGTTTCCGGATGGGCTCGTTCGGCGCATGGCGCCGCTATGTTCAAGGAAACGCTGTTCTCGGATATCTATTGTGGTCGTAGACGAAACTCCACTGGCAAGATTGAGGACATAAAAAGAAACAGAGAGACGTTCGAAAAGCGCTGCCAACTCGTTGCCGGAGAACGGACGCCAAGATGGCTTGTCGACTCGCTTTAAGTGGTTTGTTTTTACCGGAAGAACGCCGACCGTCTTCACGGTCACGCGACGAACCACTTCGCGTCGTTAAAGCAAACAGGATTCTTTCACCTGCCGTCACACAGGCGCCGTACCGTTCTAAGTTGTTGGCGCTTCGTCAAAACGCAAGTCCTCATCGACGTTTTGCGTACGCAAAACGTCGATGGGGCCAACGCCTTGATAAGACTGGGATAAGATCATTGGACGCTAGAACTCATATTGAAAGAGCCAAACCGCAGGAACCGTGTAGAAAAATGATTGGAAGCCAAAAAGGGCTGCTATTTTTAGTGGCGACAAGCCTTATTAAAGCAAAGCTTTATATGTCTAGGCCAAAGAAAAGTCGCGTGGTCCTGCATACGCACTCATGCCATGCGCGTATATGCGTTTCCTAGTCAGTACAGCCAGCCATCACTTGAGCTTGTCTATGGAGGTTATATTCCAGCATAAACGTTCCTAAAGCATACAAAACCCCCCGAACTGAAATAAACAGCAAAATGGACCTACAATGGTTGAAAAACACGGTGTAGTAATATATTAAAAAATAGCCTAAACCAACCTAAAAGGTTAAAACGTACAAGAAGCAGTAGCTAAAACTCACCAAAAGGCAACGAAAATACCCGAAATCTCATTTATAACGCATAAATATGTCATAAATATATTATATGCGTGATAAAAAAATTTAATACTGAAATATGACAAACATTTGAAAATGAAAAAAAAAAAGCGGTAACGGGATTTGAACCCGCGTTATGATGTTTGCTTCTCAGGGGCGGAACTACTAGACTGCGAGACATGTTTGTTGTTTAATGCTTGGGAATGTTAGAAAAAAAAAACTCAGACAACACAATTAACACGCAATATAAACACTAACAGACAGCAAAGGGTAAGCACGTCAGTCTAACAACGGTCGGCACCATTTGGAAACCCAGGCAAGGAAACGAACGCGTCCAAAAGATGCAGCCACTCCGGTGGATCACTTTGCGTTGCATAAACGCTCCGTACCAACGCCGCCTGTTCCCGAAAAATGCACTTGAGACCAAGCGGTTCTGAACAATTAAATTAGCGGCCACATCCACGTGGAGATAGCTTCAAACATGCCCCTAGATGGCGCCATGCGTCGCTTGACTGTGCTGACTAGGAAACGCCTATACGCATCCCATGCAACCCCAACACCATCCACACGTTACGGCTTCGCTGACTAAACATCTGCACAGAGTTCATGGGCACATTTTTTCTCTATTTCTTTTTCAGCGTTGCCCACTGGCGTCAGCGCTGCGTCCCGTTATTATGGCTGGAATAGAACAGCTTTTTCGTCTTAATCAGCTAACTAAGGATGACGCTTCATACGGCGCTGTTGACGTTACCAAGCAACATGACCGCAGTACCTGTTCGTTTCCCCGGCTCATCACGTTAGTGGCGACATCCTGTAGCTCAAAGATATGCAATGGCCAGGGGTGTGGCCATGTGGGAGAGGCGGGAGGAATGCTGCGTTGTGAGAACACCCCCCGAAATTTCCTTAGCTCTTCACGCCTCCCCCTTTTCTTTAAGGCTTTTTTCACTCAGGCTATTTAGGCACCCCGTCGATATCGTAAAATCAATAATGAAAAGAAGAAGAGAGCCGGCTTATATATAAAGAAAAATGAGTAAGACATTCTTTCACCAAACGAAAGGAGAATTAACAATATTCCTTTATTTTATTGTAACTTGAGAGGAGTGGCTGGCGTCCTTAGTCGAGGTGGCCGCATGCTTTCACTGCTTAGTTGGTCCGGTGGATAAGGTTGCAATGGTCCTGTAGGTTGGAGCTGGTCAGCACGCATTCCCACTGCTCCGGAGGAGCTGCGTGAAGTGGGGAGGGGTGGTGTGGGCAGATAAATACGAGGTGGGGCGTGGTGTCTAGGCTGTGGCAGTCAGGGCAGTTGTAGGTGAAACGGCTGAGGGAGGTGTGATAGAGGATTGCGCTGTTGTAGTATGTATTATTTGGAGACTTCGCGAGATGTTTGAGCACATGCCTTCTTTAGCGGCCGCCTATTACACTACTCGATAAATATTTCCGGCTACGTCAATGCAAAGCCCGCTGACACGGACTCGTGCAAACACGTGTAAACGGTTCTTCACTCAAGCATACTGAAGGGGATGGCCAAAAAAATTTGTTTGAGTGATGAGCTCGTTTGGCGCTCCGAGAATATATATATGTCCTGTTAGATAAACCTACTAAAAAGGAGCTTAAGCCAAGCGCAATGTCTTCACACACAATACTGCGCCAACCACCTGCACTCGTTCAAAAATTGTGTGGCTAAGGTCTCTTATTCAGTGATTGGCTCACTGGGTATATACAATAGCTTCACAACACCTCAACCAATTAGAGTTACCTTCTCGGAGCACAAATTGTTTACGTATAGAGCTGTTTGGCTGCCAAGTCAATTACCCGTTGGTGTCACACGGGGATGACGCCCCACTGGACATCTACGTGGAGAACGACTAACGCTTCAAGAGGTCGGAGTACCTCCGCTCCGTTAAGGGCAGATCACCGCTGGAAATGTACGCAAATATGAGCGGGTGTCCCCTTTTCGCGTGAGATTTCCTCGTGGGTAAGTTCTCTGTAATCATGTACATTTCTGAGGAAGACGTTCATGCGACTAGGTGTGTCCGCCTAAGTGTCTTGTCGATTGCGTCACCATACAAACCTCGGAAAGCATTTCAGACAGCGCAAAACTGTTTCTTTTTCTTTTCCTTGTTCAGTTTAGTCATTCACATTATGGCTGGCCTCAATCACGCGAGCCGGTAAAGGGATTTGTTGCCCGTGTTGTGTTGCCTGGTTTTCTCGCCGCAATTCCGACCCAGCTGTGTATGGCTTGTCTTGGCACGTGCCACTCTGAAATCGCACAATCTCTCGCATTATTCTTAGAAGCTTTGCGAGGAGAGCTTTTCAGCAGGTCCTAACTCAGTTATCACCGCCTGTTGGTGCTGAGGGTTCGTGAGGCTTGAATAGCTTAAGGGATCTTGCACGGAGGACTCCTCCCTATTGCTTTTCACGTGAACAAAAAACGATTATTCTGGCTCGCTTGACTTTTTATGCGTGCACCCCCTCCCCCCCCTCTGTAGGGTACCGTAAGTTCCTGCAAGGTCCTCTCGTGCTTACCTTTCTTATTTATTTATTTATTTAAAACATACTGCAGTCCGAAGACCAAGCCTTTAACTTTTTCTTGTTTTATGCGTTCTGTGACCGCCAACCGTCTTTAAATGTACAATTATTGCTTTTGTAATTTTCTGTTTCTTGCCGGTTACTTACGTAATTACAGCACTTCGGTTACAAGCACGCGTCCATATATGAATAATAGGGTTGCATTCTCACTCCATAATTTAAAATATTTAACGGCGCTGTTTCACTCCAGACTTATTTTCTGCTTTATTTGCCTCAATTTTATCAATACTATAAGGTGTTCTGTCTGATTGACGCCCTCAAAAACGTTATAAGCATACCAGACACTTAATTTAATCGCAACTTGCCGATGCATGTTTTCAGCTGCAAACTGAATGATCACCTCTCCGGCAGGTTGCCACCGCACTAATCTTCTCAAGACCCAGAACGCTGGAACACGTTCAGGGTCTTGCATTCCTTTTCCATACCGTCTTTCAAACATTAGGCGTGAGCATAACAGGCAATCTTGTCGAACACTGCATGACATGGTATAACTTAGTTGTCTAGCTAGGTTATACCGTGTCTAGCTAAGTAATAGACAGCACGAAACCGGCTTTGTTTTTGCAGATATCACAGCGGGTTTCCTTGACGTCAAACATTGGCATTTAAATTCCCAATGTGTGATGCGGACAGCGTCTTTATGCCCGATGCAATTAACTCCTGTTTGCATTGCCAACACCGAATTAACCTTCGATGTGTTCTCGACGGGGTCATTTATTAGCCACGATTTATCGGAAAATCAGCGGAATGTGCGCACTGCAATAATAATAATACAGATAATTTTGCACCACTTGGCGTTTTGTTCCAACATTACCCTAACGCCTCAAGGAAACGTTTCTGTACGCGTAAGTTTCAAAGGGTTTCGTCATCTTTTTTTTGTTGTTGTTGTTCTTACACCCAGCGCTAAATGGCCTATGGGTCGCATCTCTGATTGGTTACATGTGAAGTTCGTGCCTTCTCTCGGTGAATGGAGCTTTTAAATGTGACTACTGGGGGTAGTTATTTCATAAAACATGTCGCATACAAAATAGGCGCGAAACTGTGAAAAACATTTCAAATTAGAAATAAACAACTTTTTGTTTACATTCAGACGGGAACTGCATCATTGACTGAGTGAAACCATCAACCCTAATCACAAATCGCAGCCAATTATTGCAGAAACATCTCTGAGGACCGGCTAAGACGATAGTCTTTCTTGGGCTATTTGAACAGGAAACGTTTGGTCTGTCTGTCTGTATGTCTGTCTGACACTCGACTCAGCCAGCCGGGCGAAGCAACATAGATGCTGCGCTATAGGCTTATATACTCACAGCCAAATTTAAACGTCTAAGTCCGGTGTCAGTGTTCATACTTGTCAAATTTGTCGAACAAGAACAAGACATTACGCAAATATAAAGCAAAAAATCAATACATGAGTCATATTTGCAGCGTTCCTTTATTTAAAAAAAAATTAGGAGTGCTTGCTTTTAGCGATAGCAAATAAAATACTACACCAACCGCAGAAAACCATCGCCTTCTGTTGCCAGCGTTACCTCCTGAGGGCAGTTAAGAAATCAAGCGGCAACAGCGACATAAGGTTCCACTAGACTTTCCGCGCTCCGCTTTGAACGCTGGTGGAGTAGGGCAACGTTATTCTATAAACGTTGTAGTCGGGTGCCTCGACTGACGTTCCTCTTCGCCTTACGGCTGCGCTGGCATCGAGGCACCCGGCCTGGAGCAGTGGAACGCGGTAAATTCAAATTGACTTGAGCAGACCTCTAGCGTGTTATCTTGGAAGGAATGAGACGCGAGAGGAACAGCATGAGAGGTGAGCGGGAAAGAGAAGTGATGCATTTCCTTGCTATGGGCGCCAGTCGACTATCGTCAGGCATCGACGTTTGCAACAAAAGGAGCAGGTACGCGGCCATTTTTTTAAAATCTCTTCCTTTCGTACCAACTGTTCTACCTCCCCACTGCCACTGCAGGAAAACGTCAAACTATGGTATTCAATGCGCCGAATGTACACATGGGCTTGACACGCGCCGTAGGGGGGGACTCTGGAACAATTTTGACCACCTGGACCCGAATCATGGGCGGTTTCGCTTGTGACCAATCTAATAAGAAGCCACCACGGCGGGGGTCGAATTCGCCTTCTTGGGTGCAGCCGCATCGCAACTTAGTGACTCCGCTAACGTGGCCGTCACGGTCGTAACATCTTTTGTGGTATTATTATTTTCATTAATGGCGTTAAAGAAAACTTGTTCGTAGCAAAGGGAAATATTTTTATTGTTATTTTATATTGGACAGATCGCCTGGGAGTTTTTGAAAAACTTAAAGCGGCAGCGATGTGCTCTCGAAGGTACGCCATTTGTCCCCTGATTTTGACCTGCTGTCTTGTGACCGGAAGGAGGAGACATGCCAGCGAGCGAGCGAAGCAACTTTATCAAAAATGCCTGCAGAACGATTAGCCGTCCCATGTTATGGAGGCGTCACCGTGATGCGGCCATGACGTCTTCCCGGGTATTGGCACGTCTACCCCGGCTGCGGCCTCACTGCTCCCTTTGGTCGACTGCGCCTGCACCTGTTTTGCGGTAGCAGCCTGCCTGCCTCCGGTTTCGCTCGGTCGTTGCCTTTCGAGGGCCTCCGAGATCTGCTCGACGGCTTGGGAGAAATACAAACATTTTGTAGACCCGTGACCAGGAGGATGTTCTTAGAGCCTGCAGCAGAATGAGAAGCATCCTTAGTCCAAGATGCCCTGGTGCTCGGTAACGTCTCTGCCGCTGCACCAGTCATCGTTGCGAAGCAGAGGGTTGAGGGTGGTCATTTGTTCCTCGCACTGCTCATAGGTAGAGTTAGGGTTAGGGCAAGAGTCAGGGTTCATTGGCCCACCCATACCAGGGGGAGAGGAGGCCAGCAACTGAGTTATGGGTGCGGGGTATTGGGTGGGGTACTTATTGTGCTAGGGATTTATAAGGATAGGGATTTGGTTTTCATGCGCCTGAAAGTTGTTCTTTCTTCGCGTGTTAGTGTGGATGGGGTGGTGGGAAGTGTCGGCGTTGGTTTTTTTAACGGAAATATGCAACGAACTGGTGCAATGTTGTTTACATGCTTCATGAATATATCAGATTGTGGATAGAAAAATTGCGCTTATCTGACAAGCCCTCAAAAACAATTGTTTAATCTTTACCCAAGTTTCACACTAGGGCCAGTAAATATTACGCTGTCCGTTTGTACACCCAAAGCGTATATGGCCAACCCCCCACACACCCCACCCCGGTTTTGCGAAGCTGCTGTGCCAGCGCTTCCAGCTTCTGCTCGCCCCCGGCGCCGCCTCTTTCACAAGTTCAGTCTTTGACACCATCAATCATGCCACCTTGTTTAACAAATTGGAGGCTCATGGGATAACTGGAGCTCCATTGACCTTTCTGAAAAATTATTTGCATAATTTAGAATGCTCGCTGTACTCAGCAGGTGCATCTTCTGAAACTAAGCTAATGAATCAAGGTGTGCCCCAGGGATCTATTTTGGGACCTTTATTATTTATATTTAGAATAATGATCTTGTAGATGCAATTAAATCAACTCACTGCGTGTTATATTCAGATGACACGACTATATCGGCTACGGATGACTCTCTAACTGCTGTTACTTTACATTTGAATAATAAACTTCTAGATATTACTAAATGGTGCTACGAGAACCAATTTAATATTAACTCAGCCAAAACCCAGTTTATGATTTTTAGGTCTGCTCAAAAATCCTTGCCTTTTCTTCAACCCTTAAACCTAGGTCCGCCTGTGTGATACTGTTATTTTTCTTGGTGTACATATTGCCTGCCATTTGAAGTTTAATATCCACACTGATCACCTCAGAAGGAAAACTGCCTTGCGAATTCGGGCAATAATAAAAGCTCGTCAAGTTTTTCATATAGATGTACTTATGGCTGGATATTTCGCCTTCATTTATTCCCATATCATGTGCGGTATTACTGCTTGGGGAAACACGTATAACTCTCATCTATCACTCATTCAGAACATCCAAAATAAAGCGATCCGCATTGTCACCAATAGCTCACCTTACTTCAGTGCAGGCGATCTACTCCAAGTCAATAAAATCCTACCTGTTCGTAAGTTATTTTTTATGGCATAGCCGTTCTTTTGTTTCAATCGCAAAATGCAAAGCTACCGTTTGAGTTTATAGATCCAGTCTTCTTACCAAACAACAATGTGACCAGATTTGCAGCCAACCTTAACTTTCTGCTACACGCCTCGCGCACAAATTATGTAAAAATGACCTCTGCCTTTGCACCCATTTCTGTATAGAATGGCATGCCTCTTTCTGTTAAGTCGATGTCTACTGTGTCATCATTCAAAAAGTCGCTTAAAAGTTTTCTGTTAAATTATTAGCTGCCTGTTTATGGTCTTTTTTTGGGGGGAGGGGCTTTGGGTTCTTGGTCATGGAATTTAGATAAGTGTATTTTTATTGACAATATCCGCTATTAAACTAGGTGGGATTTTTTTTATTTTTGTTTTTTTTTTCGCTCTTTGCGCTGCTTTTCGTTGCCTGATGTGTCACTTAGCTTATAATGATTTCTCACCCCAATATAGTAAAGCCCGGTTATATCGAACACGGATATATCGAATTATTGCCTATATCGAACCCTTGTCTAATTCTGGTAAAAATACATGCAGTTAAACTTTTTATTTCGAACGTGATTTTGCTCACAATGGATATATCGAACTCTCCCGCGCGGGGATATTTCGCTGTCCTAAGGCAAGCGGCAGGCTTTCCCGCAATACATCAGCGCGTAGCGGTGGCGCGGGTATCGCTTGCGACTCCCGCCCGTGCTCGGCCGCGTCCAAACCGGCCGTGGCAGAGTGGACCAGCTTCACGCATGCATGCCGTTGGAGCGGAAAGCGCCACTTTGGCCGCTGCGGGCTGCGGTGTCACCGAAATTCAAGCCCGCGCCACTCGCAGCCCGCGCTTGCTCTGTTCGCTGGGTTCGCCGTTATTCGCTTGTATCCATGCTTGTCTCCGCTCTGTCGAAGACGCCGAGGACTCCGTACCGCTTCCGAGTACCAGCGAAGCCGTCGCTGTCGTGGCCCTGCTACGGTGAAACTGCAGTGCCACTGAGGGCAGCGGTCTTGTGCTTGTCGACTGTTTAGATACCGTGGAGCAAGCAGTCACCAGCAACGCGGTGCGCTCCAAGAAGCAGGCTACGTTCACGCAGTTCTTCCGCCCGGATAAATGATTGTTTCCTTCCCGAGAAAGTGTATCAATAGTGAACTGCAGGGTGGTAAGAGCTCAGCTTTAGCTCGTGACTCCGTCAGCAAGATTGCTCTCATATAAGTTTTTTTTTTGCTTCACATTCTATATCAAATTTTTGCTATATCAAACTATTTTACAATCGTCGCGTTGTTCGATATGAGCCGGCTTTACTGTATTGTATAATTGATTGCCATTAAGTCGTATTACATGTTGCTTGTTTACTTCATCTAATTTATTGTTTGTTGTAATTCATCGAGGGTCCTGTTCCAGTTTTTAACATTGGGACCCTCGTCTGTATAATACTATTACAGTACTACTTTTTGGAATTAATAATAAACTGAAACTGAATAGGAAGAAAACGGCGCTATCGCTGTTATCAGCCGGTTCTCTGCCCTGTGGCGTGCTTTCGTGCTGTGTGCGCCAGCTCCAGCACGCACAGAATAGCAAATGGGTGCGAAAACAATGGAACGCCACTGCCGCAGAACATGCAGCAGCCGCTGTTGCGGCGTCGAGTACCTGCGAATCCCTCCCGGCTGAAGAGCAACTTGCTCGCTTGGGACATCGATGTGACCCAATATTTCTTCTTCAGCTTAAAGGAATTTCGGTGCGACATTTTCGCATGTCTTCCTGGTCTAAGCATGCGCAAATTACCGGTTCCGAGTTTGGCGTGCACAGGTGGGATGCGTTTCAAAAGGAGGAGGGCTGTACGCATAGCCAGGCTTCATGCGATCACCGATTGTGCTGTGTGCGCACAGCTCCCGGTCACCCGTTGTCACCCGTTGTGCGTGGACATCCTCCCTGGTCAAGCGGTTATGGTTGTTACGTAACAAAGACAGCAGATGCCGGCGACGGTGGATGGAAACGGACAGCCCCATTTGTCCCATAGAATAAAGCTCGAGTCTTTCCATGTTTCATTTAGCTTATTTGGTAGGAGGTATACTCAATTGAAATCTACAGACAAACGTTTTTCGCTTCGTGCAGTTCTGGCACTGCGCCCAGCTTCGCTGGTTTTTCCTCTTTGCAGCGTGGAGGGGCACTGTATTGTTTACTCAAGATTAATTTGAACGGTATAGATCTGGAAGCTGAATAATTGTTTCAGTATACAACGTGCTCTCCAAGCCCTCATCCCGGCAGGCCGGGTTTCTTGTTGCTTGAATTTCAACAGGTGGCGCGTCACAGATTCCTAACTCACGATACTCTGGTAAAATTTAAAAAAGGGCAATAGCTCGTGCAGAGTATCCCTCCGCTGGATCAACGGCCAGGATGTCAGAGTGGGCGGGCGTTTTGAAAGGGGATTGCGCCTAATGCGTGACATCGCGTGATTTTATGTACGGAGCATCTCATGCTCGGTGGTGTGTCCCTCCCTCCCTTCTCGTCCGCTGTCCGCACTCTACTGCGCATGCGCGTCTCTTCAGCCCCGTCAGGGTTTGGGCTGACGTCATCGCAGTCCGCTATAAAAATATATAGTTAGGCGTCACCCGGTTTCGATCCCACAACTCTCTGGACGCAACGGGAGGTACGTGGCGCTCTTCAAACTGCGCTACAAACCGTGACGGGAGCGTCTGCTACGAACGCGCCTTATGTCCTTCACTCATTCAAACTACTTCAAGAAGCTACTGATACAACGAAGGACACCGAAGCTGAACGTCAACGAAAACGACGAACTTAAAACTAATGGGAACTTCAGTCGACCCCATGGCTGCTTCACATACTACTCAGGGCTCCCCTACGGGAAGATGGTGTAATTTTTCCTACGTACATAGTTTGTCGCTGCAGTTTCTTGTCAGCAGATTAAGCCTGAAAAATAACTGAAATGACTCGCCTCGTGTTCAATATACCCGTTGTATGCGGGATTTAGCGCCATGAGAAGAAACAGCCGACTTCGGGGATCAGGCGTAGTGGAAACATCTGTTGTCAGTCTTAGGCTGTACCCGAGTTAGGCGAGCTCCTAGGGACAGGTAATATTTGCTCAGCATGGCAGAATAGTAGTCCATGCGACAACCGGCTCTCATCAGGTGTTTCCTGGCTTCTGCGTTGGCACAGACGCGGGAAATTTCTATTGCGCGTTTCCCTTCTGGAGGTACCAACTATCTGATTAAACAGATTGCAGAGTAAACCCACTTCTAAGAGACTTGTGGCCACAATCGGAACTATTGTGTTTCTGCGTATTCCTCCGGCACATTTCGTGGGTTGTGTCAGCAGCTTACGCTCACTGCGAATAACATCCTTATTCTCGGAAAACAACATGACGCTGCGTTGTCTGCCTAAAATTTCTCCGTACTTTTGTTTATTTTCAGGTTTACAGAGATGGCTTTTCACTTGGATATGTGCCAAGCATCATTCTGTTTTATCTGATCGTAACGCATAGAGTTTCATACTAATATATACTAGAGGGAAATCTGGCGCTGCATTCGCGTGCTGCCGTGGGCGGCGCCATTGCAGCTAGGGACGTTCCTCGCCTCCTTGGCTTGGTCAGCCACATGGCGTCTTTTTCGTCTTGAAGCCAAAAGGGGTAACACTGTTTTTTTATTCATCTTCCATGAAGCTTCTAAATAATCCCTGGCAAATCAATCTTTATGGAGCTTCAATTTTTTTATAACAGAACAAATTCGATTAATTTTCTGCAGTAATATTGTTGCATTTTTGCAGCCAAAGCCAACTTTTAAGCCTGTTCGTGAGCCACGCCAAGGACAAGTGGAACGTGCCTGTCCGGTACATGACGGCTCGCTCGCCGAAGCGCGGCTCCCCTAGACGGGGGCGCCACATTTCCCTCTAGTGTATATTAGTATGAAACTCTATGTCGTAACGGATGCATATGCGTCTCACTCGGTTTCTTACGAAACCTTTTTTTTGCGGTACTACGTTTTGCGAGCCAATGTCAAAATGGAGTTTTGTAACCCTGGTTTTTGGAAATGTGCTTTTACTTAGGTTTGCGCGTCAGTAATCTATTAATTTATAACACATTTACAGCTAATTGAACCAAAAAGCAAATTGAAGGGCAAACAAAATTTTTGAACACTGTCAGTCGCTCCGGGATTATTTACAGGCTGAGCATTTTGTTTCTTCTTAACTGGCTACAGTCTGCTTGCGCATAACGTTTTTATGATCTATGCAGCCTTCAAAGGTGGTGAAGTGCTATTTGGCAACGTCTACGATTGCCGCTTGCTCCCCGTTCCGGTTTAAGTAGGCACCGCTTTTTGCAGGAAGGCCCCAATTCTTGAATGATGTAGTTTCGCATACCCCAACACCCCTGGCAAGCCTGGTTATCCGATCCGAGCAGGACAAAGAGATACATGCCAACTGAATAGCCCCAGAATTCCAGGCCCCTGTGCGTCATCCTCTAGTAAGGGATTGCAACACTAGTTAGGCGCTAGGGACGTTGCCTGCATCTCAACCAAAGCCATAAGTTGAAGAATACATACCCGTGAAACATATAAAATCGGTTGGCCCTCAGTGTATGGTCAAAAAGGGAACTCTGATTCAGATAGTCCGGGCACACTCGAAGTTTTTGCTGTTTTTTCAGCGTCGTCTCTGACCAGTGCTTATAGGGTGAAGTTCACATGCAGAAGTTTTTAATTATGGATATACAAAAAAGTGGTCACTGACTAGTTCAAGTTCTTGTTGTGAAACATTGAAATGTGTTGGGTACACCATACCAAAAAGCGGAATGCGACCAATTTAAGGTTGCCTGGAAGCCCAAAAGCACATCAGCTATTTGGCAACTGCTAAAGCAAAAAAAAAAAAACAGGCTAATATATACCTGAAATTTACAGACGCATATCCATGTAAAATACTCCTACGTACGAACAACACTGCATAAGTGGAAACACTCTTACGTATATTCCCCAATTATTTGTAATATTAGTATTTACTTGTATTCTTCGACTTGAATGTGCCTCGGTCATTTGGCATGGAACCTGGAGATTTAATTGTCAACGCGTAGAGCATATACAGACCAAATTTTTGATCAATATCTATGCATCGTTTTCCAACCGAGCCTCTCCCGACAACTGTTTTTTTAAGTTCTCGGCGAACGCGCCTAGAGCTTTTTTTTAAATACATACTGCTTCTTGGTACTATTTCATGCCCGTAACTGCTTGCATCTATCAGTTTTCGTGTTCAGAAAAAAAAAGCAAGAAGGCTAACTACCCTTTTCACACAGGTGGAGCACTTAGCAGATGTTCTGCTCTTGATAGACTGCAGCGTCTCTATAACTTTTACTCCGGGGAACTCCATATTATTCGCCGCCCCCCTCGGGAGTTTTCGGCCGGGTTGTTAGCCGTGGCGCACTAACTTCACTTCGACAATAGTCATTTCATTCAGTTATTTTCCTCATGCGTGCGTTGATTTCACAGAATTTGTTTTTATTTGTTCGTGCGAGATGTTGATGCTGCGGGTGTAATTGTTGTATGTAACATGACACACTTTAGTAATCAACTCGTCTTAGTCCATTTTTAAGGGGCCTGAGAAGGCCACATTAACACACATTTCTATAATTTATCACTTTCGGACAATAGCTACAAAGATTTCTGCATTTTGTTTCATACATTCATGCGGAATCGATGCTTCATCCGATTGCTACGTCTTTTTCTAATGTGCCATATATAACAGTTTGTGTTAATCGTGTCATGTAGGTTGGATGCCATATTTAATTTTATTCTTTGTGGTATTTCTAGATTTTTATTGTTCTTCACTCACCCACTTTTTCTGCTGGCTGTTTAAGTGTCAGCTGCTGATGTATTTCAATGCTTCCCTTTTTCTCCCTCTGAGTGCGCCGGCCCGAAGGCTTTGGCTGTTCCTGGACACATTAAAGTTTGATTGAACCTTTTGTATATTATTATTATTATTATTATTATTATTATTATATTATTGTTATTATTATTATTATTATTATTATTATTATTATTATTATTATTATTATTATTATTATTATTATTATTATTATTATTATTATTATCATTATTAGTTGCGTTCGTGGCGGGCGTCAGGCTGCCTGCACCCGGCAGGAGCTGAAACTGGTCCTCTGCTGTGTACCAGATTTTCCTTCTGGTGGAAGAAACAAGCAAGACAGACTGGGACCATGGATACCCGAGACGGGGATGATAATTTAATTGACACTGGTGTTCTTCATGAAGATAATGACGATCAATAACGCATACCGATCGGGAGATTTATCACGTGCCATTTGTAAATAGTGTAAATACAGCCAATTCTAACCGCGTATACTTTGTCTCAAAATTACTAACGCTGCTGTCACACACCTGAGCCGTTCGGACATCAAGTCCGGGAACACCAGTCATAGACGGGAGAACCTGTGTTTCCCACTATTAATCGGAAGTAACCGCCATTATGAATCGGTTTTTTTGGTGATATGCGATTGTATGCAAGGTTGTTAGAAGAACCATTCGTTTTTTCGCTCATCGTGCAACTTAACGTTTTCGCACTACACGCTACATATCTTTAGATTACACGTAAACTAATCTTTACTGAAGACACTTGCATTATATTCGCAGAAACCGTAGTGGGAGGATACAAAATGATCATGACTATATCAGTCTACACGTTGCGCTCATTTGGCGATAGAACGTTGCTAGAAGGGATAAAAGTGATTGCTACAGAAACACTTGATGCCGCGAAGAACGATATTTTTTTTGCCCTCTCATTCTCTAGCTCGTTTCCAGGGGGTGACGTAGGAAATGCAAGAATTACTGAGCCGTATCGACGAAAAATCAGCTCAACGTATCATGCGTTGGGAATTTAAAATGTATTGTTTTATGCAAATAACTATGCAATGTCAGACTGAAAACTGCAACCTGAAACACGGTACAAAGAAATCATCCTCGCACGCTTCTAAACGTTTACTATGCCCACTTATATGCCAACACATCCCTTTACCTTTGCAACAGGCGACACTGCAGCCCTATTCTTTCGACTTTACACCTCGTTTATGATTCCCGCCCACAGAATCATGACAGCATCCCATCCTTGTCCTCTCAGTAGCGGGAGGCTGCGCACACCAGCTCTGCACCAAAGCGTCGCATATAGCCCTGGTGAAACAAAGATTGGGGCACGCAAAGGCTCCTGGCCTCCTCGACACACTGCTGACCACTGCTCGTTACCCCGCCTCGTGTGCTCAATGAACGTTTATTCCGCCGTGGCCGAAAGCCAAAGCTGCAGCGGTATTGCACAATAAAAACGACATAGACCTACTTCATGGAAAGTTTTGTATTTTCTTTTCTTAGGCACCTTGTGTCTAGCAACCGTCCCTAACTTGCTCTGCCTGAAGTGCTTGCCGAGAGTAACTTGGTGACGCAGCCTGGAAGGTACTTCGGCACACACTCTCTGCGCCTGTTCAGCGCACATGTATTATTAGACAGCATTTACCACTGTGGAAACCTCTTTAGGGAAAGGGAACACACACGTGCGCGCATTTCCATCAGTGACGGACGTCTGCCATAAAGCGGATAGAGAAGCTCGATTTCCTGAAAGGTTAATCGTCTCCACGTGGTCGCTTTGATCGTCACCGCTGTACTTGCATTGAGACAGCATGTCTCTTTTGGACAATTGTACTTCCCGTTCATGTCAGCAGGAGCAAGGGTGCCAGCCACGAATTTATTTTCTCTACAGAACATATTACCTCTTGCTACTGACAGCATGCTACATTTTTGTGCACGTCTCATTGTCGGATGCATCGCCTGCCATAAGGTAATGCCCTGTTCAGCCCGCCAAACAAGCGCTGCTAAACTAAGCCGCAAAACATCGTGAACGAACATAGAAGTGGCTGCGTGGCGTGCGGCGTGGCAGCGCATTATAACTGATCTGAGTCTGGCACGAGCTATTTTCACTTGCTGTCGTGCAGTACCGGAAAGTACTCCAACATTAGCAACTAATTCAAGAAATTCATTCCATGAAAATCCAAGGCTTACACAACCATCACAACAGAGCATTGTCCTGTACTAATGTTCCCTGCGTTTGACGTAACCGGCTATGACAACAATATTCCACGCTATTATCCCAGCGCCTTTCTAGGGGCAGGAAAAAGCGACGGCTCCTTCTTTGAAATCAAAGAGTGCGCAACATTCGCTCCTACTCGACCCTGAGTGCAGATTCCAGATGACGTGCGACCCGTGTAAGAGTGATGGACACCCTGCGTCATGTTAGACTGCTTTTCACCGACACGAAGCATTTTTCATAATACGAGAGCGCTACTAGCCTTGCGAACTTGATGTGTCTTTGCCTGAATAAAGCCCCTTTTGGTAAAGTGAAAGGAAAAATTCATTTCAAGATCTACTGAGCGATTAGGAATGTGTGAGCATTACATTCCTGTCCCTCACACACCTCAATATCGACCCTGATGTGCATACCTTGTTTCGGGACGCTGTTTCTCGGAGGGCCTTCGCACTCAGTGGTATTCTTGCATTGCGTTCTAATAGTCTAATTAGTCACGTTTGTATTGTGCAGCAACAGCAATAACTTCCTCTCACTCTCCTCCCTGTTGAGCAGTGCAGTATTTTATGGTCGTTATTCACATTCCACAATGTGTTGTGCACACTTGTGTTAGCCTCGTTTCATAGTCTCTGTTCTTGCTAAAATACCGGGGGACGGGCACCGTTCCTGAGCAATTCGGCCGGCAGCTCCGCAAAGATGACGCCACTGCTGACAGAATAGCTTGTCATAACCCATCTCCACATACGTCCTGGTAATCTTTCATGGTGGTCAGCGCGAACGGAAACAATACACAAAGAAGAGAATAGACGACAAAGGCGCTGTCAAGCAACTGAAATTTTATTGGAAGAACACATGTTATTTAAGCAACCAAGAAGAGATAAAAATTGATGACATCATACACGAGTCACACAACCATATCACGTACGCACTTTACACAGACGACTTGTGAAGAAAATATATTTCCACATCTATTATAGCGATAGACGGGTGGCTCACCTCCCCTCGCTGACCACCATAGACGCTGACCACCATGAATGCTATCCAACTCGCCCAATTTGCTACCTTGTTACTGGTACTCTTTCGTCTTCTGTCGCTCTATGGCCGAAGGTCGATGACGCAGTTATTGGCCAAAAGGGGCCACGAATTGCATACGGAATAGGCAAATGTTTTTGGCACCAAAGTCCGTGTACGCGCTCAGAAGGCCGAGGCATTGTGGTGTTCTCTGCCGATACATTTCGGTCACGTTTATTGCTATACTGCTGTGTGTGTCTCTTTTGCGCCTTAATCTTTCACCTTCAGTGGCTACCAGAGCACACACCATTCAGAACTCCGTACCGAGAAGGTATTAATCTTTCGTATGGTAGCCTACTGAACCCAGCATTACCACACATTTGTGGGGTAGCAGTAAAGTATCGCCAGGTGGAGACACAAAGCTTTCGCATGTAAACCGCGTCAGCACACCTACGTGTCCGAACGAATTCTTTTACGGTTGGTACCCCTTTATTCATCTCGAACTTACCTAGACAGTTGTTTTCTGCTGCCTCCAGCTGAAGTAGGGCTCAAGTCGTTCGCCTGTCACCACGCGTTTCTTGGTTGGGTTCCAGTATACACTGGTGCTACCATGTAGATAGATGCCAGCGCCAGAATCTTAGTACCATCTTTGCTGACAAAGCAATGCTTTTTGCCCCCTGCGACACGTAAAGCTTCCGCTTTAAAAAAGGCTATCGGTGAACCTCCTAACCTGGCTCCTCTCCGTTTCGTAGCCGATGCCATACCGACTATGGTGACGATTATATATAGCTACGAGTATATACGCACCGCAAATCGCGCATTGACGCAGTTTCCAGAGCGCGGAGGCCATGCTGCATAGTGCGCACGACGTGCCCTTGCGTATGTGTGATACGAGTGTTCCAATGTTACCGGGATCGTCGTGTGAAAAGTGCAGACATTATTTGCGCCGCGGCTATCCCCACGCACTCTCACGAGACTACACTCCAACACGACTATGTCTAACTCCAATGGGATTGCTAATTGTTCGATATACCGATATTTTGAAAGATACACAATGTGTCATCTCAAGCTTATTTGATAATACCGCAGATCGCAGGGAGCTTTTCAAAGTCGCGACAAGCAGTCGCTTACCGATTTGTTTCTCACAGCCAAAAAAGTTTGAGCCACAGCGCAAAGACCACCGCCCTTTATTTACAATGAAAAAAGTCTGCGGGGTTCACTTGCTTCCTTTTTTGCGTAATGAGATGCACAAGTTGTCAAGTCTTCAAGTTTATGAACGCCGTTCAAATGTGAAATATAACGTTGTACACTGTGCCACAACAGTGGCGCAGCTGAACACAGACGCAAGCTCGGCTGCAGTAGGTGGTTGGGGACGTTGTCAGGGCCGCTAGTAAGGTTCGCTCATTCGGCATCGGGGCTGTTCACCACAGCCTGTGCACCGTCGTCAGCACTTTAAAACTTGTGTGCCGTTGTTTCATTCCGAATGGTGCAGGGGAATGATGACAGCTCTACAATTTCACTCTCGAGGCACTCAGAGCCGTCGTCTTCGGTACCAGCAGACCTATCGTCTGCAGCCGCGCAACGAAGCCGCCATGCACACGACACGCACTGGATCGGGCGGGCTGTGATCGTGCTGCCTTCCCCTACACGTGAGATTTGTTGCGCAGTATCGCGGTCAAAAATACTCCGACAAATGCAGCCGACAGCTTTTCACCGGCCTGTACCCACCGAATGATGTCCGCTTTCGTCACTAAATCCAAATTCTTACTCTTTACTGGGTGGATGGCTAAGAAACGCGTGCCCGGTCAAGCCCGCAGTAAAAAATTCCACAAAACCGATCGCTTCCAGTCGGTTTCCTGCCCTCCTTAACATATTGTCCTCTATTTCCTTCCGCACCAAATCACTCTCCAAGTTCCCGCTTTCCCGAAGCTGCCCCACATGCTAGTGTGCGAGCATCAAGTGTACAAGGCCATTGAAGCGACACGGCGGCGCGTTTCTTTCACTGAGAGCACGGCAGCACCCGCGAAAAGTCATCATCATCTTCACATAATGTAGAAGCGCACTTGCAGAGGCATTTGCGCCGCAGCGTTTAATACATGCAATGTGCCAGTGAGCGGAAGTTCGACACACGCGTACAACAGCGCTATTTTTGTGCATAGAATTTCTAAGAGAATGTTCAGACTGTTACGTATAGACAATAATGTGATAGATCCATGTTCGATATATCCGTGTTTAAATGTATTAGCAAACGAATCTACATCGATGATTTTCGGAGAAGAATATGCCCGATAACTTAAGGCACAGCTTCAGCTGCGCTGAGGCCCATAGCCACTTTTGTCAGATCCCCAGACTCAAAAACCTTGGGGGCAAAGCGTTTATTTAGCACTTTAGGGGCTCGCCTTGTCATCGTAGCTTCCCACACCGCGCAACGTCGTCACGGCGTCCCAATCAAGCTTCGAAAAGCAAGCGGTTTATATAGTCATAACCGCTCAAAACTCGTGATCCGCTGGCGCTTGTCAGGCATCTCCCCGTTGTTTAGCGCAAACAAAACTGCATGTACAATTGAGGCAAAACACATGTAGTCAACCGGCAGCCCCTACGTTCATTTAGTTAAGAACGCTGATTGGATTGGTTTTTGCGATAGTATGCGGAAAAAAGTGGCAGTGCAAGAAAAAAATGGCGCGTTCCAAACTGCGTAATAAGGCACCGGCACGTGCTGAATGAAAAGCAAGCACACAAAAAAAAAGACTTCCACCGTGCTGTTTCACGTAGGGGGCGTGCATGCATTGGGAAGGCGGGAAGTTTGAAATGCGTTACACAAACCTCCGTTCTATTCATCAAGAGAGGAGTCATAAAGGGAGGCGAAGAGCGTGCGGGATGGTAGCAGTGAGTGGATAACGGCTCATCAGCCCACTGTGGCGAATCACTGCTCTGCACTTCCCGCCGCTTTCACGTTGAGTCGAACGGCTTAAATTTTTTTTTTCTCAACGAACCGGGCCACCAGGGGGCTGCGGAGCCCACACCCGCTTCACATGGGCTACTGCTTTGCACCGCCCTGGCTTTGGACCTCCCTGCAGCAGCGCTCTATAATAGACCTTTCCAGAAACTGCAGCGCCGCTCCTTCCCCTGGCGGGCCCGCGCAAGGCGCCATGGGAACTGCGTGCGCGCGCGGTGCGAGCGGCGACGCGGTGGTCGCGCCGCGCGCCGCGTGCACGGAGCGAGCCCGTCAAAGGACTAAGTTTAAGTAGAGTGAAATGCTGTGCTTTCAAAGTTCTGTTCCGCATCAAAGAAAGCATCTTTAAACCAGAGAACCCAGAATAAGAAATAAACTCCGCATCCTTCTGAAACTGCCTGCACCGCATGAGAACCTTTTGTCGTCTGCTAGCAACGTCGTCTGCTAGCTTGCAGAGTGGAACCAGCTGCTGACAGTTGAAAAGCGTCTTCGCGCTCCTGGCGGCCCGCGGAAAAAGAGACATTCCTCAACGCGAGGAAATAGAAAACAAATGTGACACTTGAGCTCCCCGAGAAAAATATGAATAACCAGCTCTTGCTTCCGGCAGCCCAGGGGGGGGGGGGGGGGGGGGGAGACGAGTGGGAAAACGAATAAGCCCATATCGTGTGCACACGTTATTCGTGATGCATTTCCGCGTGTATAAAGCTACACTCGTTTACGACCTGCCTTGGCGATTGTAGTTTACGCTATACTGACGATATGGCGCCAAAGAAGCTGCAGGAGGCGGACAAACGTGCTGTGTGCTCGGTTGGGACAACAATACGCTACGAGACCGGCAAGTTTCGTTGCACAAGTTTCCGAAGGACAAGAAAATTAAATAGGATTAATGTGTTCGCCGGATAAATCGCCACGGTCGTGATGGCCGATTCGCTTTGTGGGAGGCTTCCGAGCATCACAGGATATGTGGAGCCCATTTCAACGCGAGCAGACGCAAATGTTACATGGACCGTATGCGACCATTTTTCCACATCGGGTCTTCACGGAGAGGTGTCGTCCGGTAAAGACAGCTCAGCCCAGCATTATAACGTAAATTATGCTTTTTATGTTTTTTTTTGTTTCCTAGCTGCCGCGAAGTGAACGAAACGCCGCCCTACTAAGTGCCCGTACTGCTTCCAGGCATCCAAGACGAACTAGTGATATGCAGCACTGTCGAGATACTCCTGTCAGCTCAGAGTAATCAACGCCCGTTTTGTAATAAATTTTAGCACAAAGGGCGCAACAAAGCGATAAAGCAATGCTTTCGCTCCAGCAGACAACGATGAGGTTTCTCCAACGACAGCGACTGCCTGCAGCCTATTTCCTGCGGCATTGGAGGAACGGGGTATCTGCTGTTGTGGTGAGTTCAGCATTTCGACTATTTCTTTTCGGTCGCTCATTGTGGAATTATTTCCCACTTTTAAGGTGTGGTGTGCTTCCTGTGTGAAAAAACAAAGGAGGCAGCTCGCCATAGCTGACCCAGGATTCTTGATCGAAGATGAGCTCCGTGAACCTGCAGCGTTAAATACCCCCCATGTAAAATGGTCGGCGTCAACTGACAGTAGCGGAGCAAACACGCACACGGCAGATCGCCAACCTGAGGAGACACGTTGAGCGAGTTATTCGAGAAGTGAAGAACTTGGGAATACTACATGTGGTATGATTTACCAAATGCGATGGCTGACAAGGCAAACCAGATATGGAAAATTTGTTACTACCTGAACAACTTCCTATATAAACCACCTCTCAATCGATAAGTAAGCAAAATGTCAAGTATGCGTGTTTTGTATTAGCGCCCTCTGAAAAGTTTTACCTTTTAGTCGGTATTGGTTAGTTTTGCTAACGGAATAAAAGTGTACGTGTCTTTTATTGCAATGATACCATACCAGCTGCCTCGTCTTTTTTCGATTGAAATAATCATTTCTATTTTCATATTTACACACGGCCGAAAACAGAAAAAGAGCTCCGGATTGCACGACAAGACTTGCCACCTCTTAGGCAACAGTACTTGAAACAAATACAGACATAGTGTAGCATGAATCCATGGGATTCACACTGCAACCCCCCAAAATGCAGCAGTTTGTTGAAGAAATGCGGGATGTGGTAAGAATGCTGAAGTTTGAAAAAGAAGCCAGGTAATAAAACAGCTGTCCAGGATAGCAGATGTTCTGCATGCATCACACACTGTTAAACGCCGAAGCTGCACCGTCAAAAGATGCTGCCTCCACAGGCGCTGTCGCGCACGGCACGGTTTGGCACGGCAGACCTACATGAAGAGCGGCCCGTGCGGCAGCGGCGGCGGCTGCTGCGGCGCTCACAGTTCCCAGGCTGCTTTGCGGCCGCCGTTTGGGGGCGCGCGCAACTTTCCGGAAAGGTCTATTAGTATCATCGTGTTCGCTAAGTCATCAGCTTCACCCTGATACCCGCCACAAAAGCCTTGGACCATTTCTCACCTCGCCGGACCCACCCGAAGTTTCAAGCGGTGAGCGTCTCTGCTAACCCTAACGTCCCAAAGAACACGGCTCAACTGCAGTCGTGGACGCCTTCGGGCGCCCGGCCTGCCTCACTACCTGCGCGGAGTCTGGAAGTCGACATGCAAGAATCGCCCCAAGCCCCACCGACATACGACCCGGACAGCGGCCGCACGCTCCCAACCTATGACCCCTGGCGTCAGATCTTACGATCGCGCCACAACCAGCGCATCACTCCTTCCACTACCCACGTGCCAGCTTCCGTCTCTGCTCCACGCAGGGCAATCCAACCGAAACTCCCCATGAACGACTACAAGGTGATAATCCGCCCGAGGTCCGGCCTACGCGTCGAAGCCTGGCCGGCGCGACAGCTCGCACACAGCCTGCAACAAGCCACCGGCATCCCACCCTCTACGTTCTACGAGCAAGTTATCACCTTCCCGCAACCGCAGCAGAATCTTATCACGACAAGCACCCCTAACGAAGTATGCGCCGACGCTCTGCGCAAGATCACCACCCTCCACCTTGGCGACACGACATATGATGTCACAGCGTACCTCAAGAACCCCCCGGGGACTTCTCGCGGAGTAATCCAAGGCATCAACCCTGGAACACCTCCTGAGCAACTCCTAGCCATAATTACGTCCACCGGACCGCCCATCATTGAAGCCCGCATGCTCGGCACCTCGGACACAGCAGCACTCACGTTTGACGGTCCTCACGTGCCATTTTACGTGAAAGCGTACGGCACCCTGGTACGCTGTCGCCCCTACCGGAACACCTATCAATGCTGTGCGAAGTGCGGCGGCCTCGGACACCGACCCGATGTCTGTCCCAACCCTCAGCCCAACCTGTGCTCCCGGTGCCATACCCCCAACCCAGCTCCTGACAACCCCTGCCAACCTCAGTGCCAGCTGTGCGGACTCCCCCACCTGACGGCCAGTCGAGAATGTCGCCGCAAGCTCAAGCCCCCACCACCGCCCGCGCGCACCCGCCTCCAACGCCAAGCACAAGAAACCCGGCAACCAGCCCTCTCCACACTCCGAAGATCGTCCGGTCCAGCCTCCAAGCCCTCTCAGGTGAGCTGGTCAGCTGTAGCCGCCCACACCCCCCACGATGACCCTTTCCCCCCCCTTGCCCACCCCTCAAACCACCGTGTTAACTGCTGAATCTTCCGACCTAGCGACTCTTGCACAAGAAAATGCACAACTAAAAGCACAATTAGCCGAAAACGCCAAGCAAATTGCTACCCTCCAGCAACAGCTCTCGGAGCTTGAGACACTTCTGCCACAACCACCACCAGCAAATCCAGCAAATCCACCAGCAAATCCAGCAATGCCCGACAATTCCGCACTGGCACCCATTTTCTCTGCCCTGGATGACCTCAAGCTACTTTTTCAAACCAATTTCACGGCCCTGCAAGAAGAAGTCACCTCACTCTCGGGCCGCATCAAGGTTATAGAAGACCGCAACGCTGAGGAAGTAAAACGCAAAAAGCACCGCCCGCCCAGTTCTACCCCTCCACCCCCTACAACCGCTCCACTTGACGAAGCGATCGAGGAAGACTCGGACTGTTTATAATGCCTAAATGTACCACCTGCCCGTCCCTTCAAATTTGGCATTGGAACTGTCGCTCCTTTCGCAGGAAAAAATCGTCCCTCCACCAGCTTATAGCCCCTAACCCCCCAGCAGTACTCGCCTTACAAGAAGTAGAATTCACCAATCCCTCTCTCCGAGACTACACCACATTTCAAAATCCCAACTCGCCGCGGACCGCCACGTTCGTGCACAATACCTACCCAGCGCAACATCATCCGCTGAGCACTGCAATTGACTGCATACTAGTAGAACTCTTACCTACCAGCAAGAAGGAACCAAGTGTTTTTATCCTCAACGTCTATTCCCCTCCCTCTGGCAACCTCCAGGAACTTCCTATACTCCTCCGGACTGTCATTAAATTAGCTGAGCACCACCGATTAGTAGTCCTCGGCGACTTTAATGCACCGCACACTGCATGGGGTTATGCGCGCAATGCGAAATCAGGAACTACCCTCTGGGATGCAGCACACCGTCACGGCTTTACTCTTTGCAACATGCCCCTCATCCCGACCCGCCTCGGCTCCAGCGTCACCCGGGATACCACCCCAGACCTAACATTCGTTCGTAACGTCTCCCAATACACATGGCAATGCCTCCCCCACACTCTCGGAAATGATCACAGCATCGTTCACCTCACCATTTCGGGCATAACCAAGACCCAACTAGGCGTCGCCCGCCTCACAGATTGGAAAGCCTTCCGGGATACTCTACAAGCTACCCCACCCGCCAATTCGGACCTCGATGAATGAACGACCACCATTGAACGTGCTCTTCAAAAACACACCAAACGAATCCCGATCACGACCGAGTACCCCGCTGTAGATCCGCACCTCGATCACCTTTGGACAGCCAGGCACAGCCTGGTAACACGCTGGAAGCGTAACAAAACAAACCGGCGCCTGAAGTTACGCATAGCTCACCTCACAAAGCAAGCGGAAGACTACGCACAACAACTAAGTCAGCAGAATTGGCTCCAATTTTGCGCCCAGTTACAAGGAACGCTTAGTACGCGCAAAACCTGGCACCTACTTCGATCACTAATGGGTACCCGAGAGAAGAAGATCACCAATCAACATAACATCCGCCGACTCATGCATGCCTTCCCAGGAGATGAACAAGGCCTCCTCAACACCTTAAGACAAAGGTACGAACTTTCTCCACAGACTCCTGTGCCTTCTTATTCGGACTATACTGGTGATCCTAACGCGACGCTGGACACGCCTTTTACCTACGAAGAACTCGAGGCAGCAATCCGCAACCTCACGCGCAACACAGCTCCAGGTCCAGACAAAATCACGAATCGTTTAATACGCAACCTTCCTCCTGCCAGCCTCGACCAGCTCCTGAATCTTATCAATGATCATTGGACACAAGGGACGCTTCCGCCTGCCTGGAAACACGCTGACATCTCACTGATCCCCAAACCTGGCAAACCAATCGAGATACCCAACCTGCGTCCCATCTCCCTTACTTCATGCCTCGGGAAACTGCTTGAACACAAGGTTTCCAATCGCCTTACGGCGTACATAGAAGATAACAACCTCTTCCCCACGACCATGTACGGCTTTCGACCTCAACTGTCTACCCAAGACGTCCTCCTGCAGCTCAAGGAAGACCTTCTCAATAACCTTCCGAAGCATCACAAACACTGTATCCTCGCTCTCGACATCAAGAGCGCGTTCGATAACGTTTCCCACGACGCGTTACTAAACAGCCTGGCCACTCTCCATGTTGGGACACGACTATACAACTATGTGAGAGCCTTCCTTACCAACCGCACCGCTACAGTGGGGATCTCTCATTTACGCACACCCTCCTTCCCAGCGCTTCCCCGAGGAACACCACAAGGCTCCGTCATTTCTCCTTTGCTATTTAACATAGCTCTCAAAGATCTGCCTCCGCTTCTGGACACCGTCCCATCCCTCCACCATGCCCTATATGCCGACGACCTTACCATATGGACCAACACAGGTTCCATCGGCGAACAACAAGAATCGCTTCAACGAGCCATCGACATCACTACCATATATCTCTCTAAATGTGGTCTTACCTGCTCCCCGGAAAAATCCGCACTGCTAACCCTTCAGCAAAGAACACGTGGACGACACACGGCGCCGACGCCGGACCCGGCTCTTACTATAGAGACTCGCCCCGTTCCTGTAGTAACCCATCTCAGGGTACTCGGACTGACAATCCCACGAGATGGCTCCGGCTCGCACACCATCCTCGCACTTCAACGCACAGTTACTCAATTGGCACAACTAGTTAAGCGCATCACCCACCAACGTACTGGTCTCAAAGAAGCTGAAACTTCCCGTCTGGTTCAAGCTTTTCTCATCTGTCGCCTTACATACGGAGCTCCTTACCTGTCCCTCAAACCAGCAGAGCACAAGAAACTTGACATTTTAATTAGGCAAGCATACAAAATTGCACTCGGCCTCCCCACTAACACCTCTACTGACTTGTTTTTACGCTTGGGAATACATAATACTTGGACAGAGCTGTGCGAAGCTCAACGAACTTCGCAATTCCAACGCCTTAAGCTTACACCCACTGGCTGTAGTACTTTAGCTCGCCTGGGCTATCCGACCCCGACTCAGCCTCACCGCCTGGCACGTCTTCCCCCCCTACTACGCGCTCGCATTAAAGTCGCCCCGCTACCCCGGAACATGCACGCAGGCATCCACGATGGTCGTCGCACCGCGCGAACCAACTACATCCGCACCCACTACCAGCATCTGCCAGACACGCTTTACGTCGATGCATCCCCATACCCCAACCGATCGACGTACGCCGTCGCGACTGTAGATAGTCAAAAACGTACCATCGCCACTGCCTCCACGCGAGCCTCAACACAAACTGAAGCGGAAGAGATAGCCATTGCGCTGTCCCTTACCTCCACTCGTCGTGACTACGTGACAGTAATCACGGACTCGCAGGAAGCCTGCCGACACCTTCAAAAAGGTCTACTCCCTCGCACTGCCCTACGCATCATTGAACACTCCTCTTACCTCCCTGAGGAGTGCCACATTTTATGGACCCCTGGCCATTGTGGGTTGGCCGGCAATGAAGCGGCGCACGACGCGGCCCGAGAAGTGGTACACCGGGCCATTGCCCCCGACCCCCCTCCTACCACCCTGGATGCCCACCCCCTACTCACCTACAATGACATACTCACACACTACAAGCTCTCTCGTCGCACCTTCCCTCCACCTCACCTGTCTCTAACAAAAGCCGATGAAATCACTCTCCGTCAACTTCAAACCCGGACCTTCCCTCACAATACACTTTGGCATTTGATTTTCCCCACCTCTCACTCACCACAGTGCAAGTTTTGCCCCGAAAGGGGTACACTGTATCACATCGTATGGGAATGCTCCCACACACCCGATCTCCCTCCCAATCCCCAACCCTCCCCTTCACAGTGGGCGGCGCAGCTGTCCAGCTCTGAACCCGGCTCCCAGCTTAACCTGGTGAGACGGGCCCGGACTGCCAGCCAGAGCCAGGGACTCCTGGACTAAGGAGTCTCCCCACTGGTCTGCCTCCACACACGGAGTCAGATTGGGCCTGAATAAAAGTTTATTCCTCGTCCTCCTCAACGAACCGCGCTAGACATTACGAATAAACACTTCCGACGAATGTTGCAATTGTTAATAGCATTCGCGTACTGTCAACAAAAAGAGATTGTTTAATCATCGTGTGTGCGAAGTCAGTGCGGTATTGTCACGTAAGTTTCTTGACTAGTTTGTTTCACTACTTTTTACGGTTACCGAGAACGAAGGGAAAAAAAGTAAAAAGGAGCAGCAGTTTCTAGAAGCACGACTTTATGCGGAACAACCCAAAAGGGCATGGCAAGATTTAAACTGGGCAATAAGGCTACTAAAGAGCTTAGGGAGGAGAAAAGAAAAACACTTCGCACAAATTAATGCGAGGTCAAGGGTAGAAGGAAGTCAATGAGTCGAAGTCGAAATTTTGTCGTTACTATGCACCTTACAAATCCATTATTATGGTTGTTCTGGTTTTTGCTGAGGGGCTGAGACGAGAGCACAGACCGTGCGCTGTATTCGGCGTGCGCTCCAACAATTGTGATGGCACACTGACCTGCAATGTGTCTTAATCATCGTCGGCGTTCAAAATATATTGCCATGCATTTGGTGAGCGACATCAAGATGTTTGAATAACATACTGGTTGTACAGGTTAGCTATGATGGAAATCTCCAAATTTTAGCCCCTGCTAATTGGCTGGTATATCGTCAGAACATGCGGAAACAATTGGCGCGAAAATCGGCACTAGGAACGCGAAAATTTTACACGAACTTTTAGCGACGGAAACTGCGTTTTAATATCCCAAAAAAGATGAATCAGAACTTGTGTACTTTATGATGTAACTAGTAACTACATAGCAATTAAACCTCCCTTCGCGTGCGAATTATTTATTTATTTATTATAATGAATAATTAATCAATTAATTAATTAAGGTCATATTGGGACAGCCGCAATTACAAAAGACTTGTCGCTTCCATGAGCCATCCCACCGCAATACTCCTTCTTGAGTCGGGGCAGTTATGTGACGTGCCCGACTGCAAATGGGCTGCCGTGTCGGGGGCCTGTGAGCGTTTTTTCGCAATACCAAGACCTGCCAATATTGCATAAAAAGGTTTGATTGCTATACTGTGGTTAGCATTACGCGGCCCAAGTACTTTAGGCTACATTCGTGGGAAAGCGTGTGGGTTGGCGAATTCTTCCGCTTGACGGGGAGGCGCTCAGGCGAAAGCATTCAGCCCGCCTCTCTCCTCACCAGTCTGGGAGGCAGGCTCCGCAGGAAGTATGTCGGTAACATGGGCAGACCACGGGGACGGCACCACGAGGTAGGATTGATTGCCCGGTTTGACGCACCAGAGCTACTACTGGGCTATGAGACGCGCCGCAGTGGACGGCCCCTCAGGATCGATGTTGACCAACTGGGAATCTTCATCATGCACCGAAATCTAGACACACGGACGTTTTGTCATTTCCCCTACTTTAAAAAAGCAGCCGCAAAGGCGTCCTTGGGCTGAGCAGCACATTGCCAGAGCCACTAAGCAACCCTGTAGAAACCACGATGTGTGCCACGCACTTTGATCCTTCCTGGCTTTAGTTGCTTTGGCGGGTGTTTTCTAGCTGCGTAAGGTAGGGCACTTGCCTTGTTGATGCTCGAATGCCTTGACTGTGTTATTCGCTGTTCGTGAAAGCAGCTTGTTGTCTAGGATGTCCGGATAGTCTTAGGCTTCTCTGTCTTTTGTCGAGTTAATCACCGTTCGCTCTGGGACGGCTCGGCTTGCGCCTTTTTAGGTCGGCAGAGAAGAGCCAATGCCGCCGGGTCGAACCCCGTGGCTTGCAGCGTAGTGGACGCCAAAAGCCCCATTCTAAGCTCAGCGCACGTCACGTCGGCTTACGTAGGCGGGCCATAACTGCCACCCGATGCCGGGAAGGGTAACACTAATGGCTCTTTGTCCCAGGAGCTACTAGTACAGTGCACTGTTGTCTTGTACGGAATAGCCTACGCTATAAACCCCTGTAGTACGAACGTTATCACTTTCCTGGCGAGTGACTGGGGTACACGTTGCGAGAGCAAACCCTGCTAAGGCGTCTCAGCGCTGATGTGAGCCAACCCGACAAAAGAGGGAGTAGCCCAAGACTCACAGGACATCTTAGAAACAAACTGCCTGCGCGACCAGCCAATCACCATACAATCATCATCATCATCATCATCATCGTCGTCGTCATCATCATCATCATCATCATCATCATTCTACCTACGCTCACTGCAGGGCCAAGGCATCTCCCATAGATCTCCAATTATCCCGGTCCTGTGTTAACTGCGACCAGTTTATCCCCGCAAACTTCTTAAGCTCATCTGCCCATCTAACCTTCTGCCGCCCCTGCCTTCAGTATAGATCATATCAACTCCGCCGCTGTTTCTTGCATACAAAAACTAGTAAGATGGTGGTTTTGTACGAACATTTTATGTCGTGTTACAGAGCTCGTGAGTGTAAGACAACGTCACCACGGCTTGTAAAATTCTGTAAAACTTTGAACACAAGGTGCGCAACAAAGCACACCCACGAGACACGCACAAAACAGGCTGCTGGTGCCATAGACGTGCTCCCACATGAGGCGTGGCCCTTAAAGGGACACTGAAGTGATATGTAAACATTGCGGGATTACTAGCGCAAATTGTAGTCCGGAGTCCCCAGGCCATGTTTCGACCACTCTAGGCGCGTTTACGCGATTTTATTTAGTAGAAAAACTAATTCGAAAACGCTGTCCTCCTCTCTTTACGCTCGCCCATTTTCTGTGGCGTTTTCGTGTGACGTCAGGAGGGGATGAGCTGGCAATTGGCTGCGCCACGGCTGCGCTACTGCACGGCTCCCCGGCCGACAGAGTCAGTCGGCCCAGCGTTTCGTCCGCCGGCCGCCGGCGGGTCGTCGCAATCAAGGAGGTTAAAAAAAAAATTGCTTGGTCGCAATTCGTTCGCTTAGTTGAAACGAAGCCAGGACACGTTTGTGAATGGAAGAATGTGCCTTTCTTTACTTGGTTTGTTTGTACACTGTATCTAGCTCCAAGTCAAGGTCGCTTCACACAAGCGCTGCACATGCGACGCTTCGCTGACTGGTACGCCAGTAGGAAAATATAAGGCCTCTTGAAGGCGGGAGAAGAGTCAGCGAAGTCAATATAGGTACTAAGAAAATAAAATCAACTGATATTTTTACCGTACAGCGTAAAACTAGGGCGCCGGAAGCACTTTTTTGCGCTGGGCGAACAAGCACAGCGGTCAGCAGCACGACTACGCATCTGCGAACGCTTTTCCGTCTACGAAATGCAATTGCTAGACGTGAGCTACTGTGGAAACTCGGGCGACGCTTACTGCACGATCGCAGTACAACAAATAGTCACCTAAGCGGCTTGAAATGCCAAAACTAAATAAAAGTGTAAACCGGTTGTACAATATATACCCTATATTAGCAAGGCCTTCGCGTCCCGCGCCGTAGCTTAGCAGTCTGAGGCGCTAGGAATTCATTGCAAATGTTTTGCGAGTCACGAGTTCGAATCCCCGCGGGTACGTGCTTTTTTTTTTTTTGTAAGTTAACTTTTTTGTTTTCCGCCGATGTTTTCTATAGTCAGTTCACCTTTTTTGGGGCCGCAACGTTCATGGCTACACGAACTAGTTCATAAAACGCGCGCAGGCTGGCACTGGCGCGCTAGCGAGTTCTCGTTGGCGTGCTGTTGCCATAAGCACCGACTGCTTGCAGGCAGTGGGCACAGGCCAGAATGAACAGACCCTTGGCCTGGTGCGAACACGCTTTTTACGATACAGGCATGAGGGAGGCAAGCTCCAAATATGGGGGAAAAGCGCATGACATTTGGGCGTCTGCGGGTACGCGGAGGGCGTTCATGCACTGCGTAGGTCTCGGCTAGTGAATGCTACGACTACAAGCCGTCCTGGGAGGCTTATCTTGTGCATTTTACAGCCGACAACATGGCAGAAGCGCGGTACGATGATTACTGAGATATTGAGAATGCCCATCCAACAAAGCCATTGGTTATGTTTTACAGAACCGAAACCGAAACCGAAACTTGTGTGATTGCTAACCTTGGGCATCGTCCAATCACGGCGCCCCTCCTCTCAACGTCACAGCCTTAGTTGGTGCGGCCGCCGCAAACCGCGCATGGTAGTTTTTCTTCTTTCGCGCTTTGTAAAATAATTACCGATTTGTCAACCGGATAAACGATGAAAAGTGTACTAATTTGAGCCAGTCTACGCAGTGCAAGCAAAAACGGGAGCTTGACAAATTCACTTCAGTGTCCCTTTAATGAGGCTGGCCAAAAGTAAATCTTGCTGGCTTAAAAACGTGGAAAGGTATCTGCCGCAACCAATGCTCACAATCGCAGAAGTGGCACCCATGTACAAGCTGGTGGCCCAAAAAAAGCTGCAAAGAAAATCTGCATGCCCCACGCTATCTTCCGACACCACTCAAGAAAAAAGCAGCGTCGCCCAGTCAAAGTACGCCCTTCACATCAATGGTGTCACTCATCAACGTGACGGTGTTGCCGACCGCCTTGCACCTGCAGGCAGCACTCGGAGCCAAGCTTTTCTGAGTGAGTCCGCGCCTAAAAGTAGTTCTTGGGCACAAATGGGCACCCATCTCTCGAAGGAAGTCAAGAAAGGAGCGGTGGTACGGGTACAACGCGTGAAAGAACTTGTTCGTCAACTCGAGTAGTGAGGTTCAACTTTATTGCTGATGGTGAATTTCTGCTCGTACGGGTTTTCCCTCAAAGGCTTGTTACTGGCTTCATGCATTTCCGGTTCCCTTTTCCAGTTTGGAGCCCAAAAAACTCGCATCTGGGTGTGCGTTATCGTTCTTGACTGAGGATTGTAGTGCGTTTCCATCCACGTCACGCCGATTGTACAAAAAAAAACAAAATCGGCCGTGTCATCTGCAGCTCCGTACGGAAGATGAACCGGAAGGCGTACGTTCGCTTGCGGCATTTTCACTCAGAGCGCTACGTTGAAGAACCAGTCGCGACAGTGAGTGATCTTCTCGGAGTCAGCGTGAGCTTTGTAATGGAGGTGGAGAAGGAGATGAAAAATAACGATCTAAATGTTGCGACACACTCCCGTAAGCGCACGCGAAGCACTGGAAAGAGACGACGTACAGAAGAGTACGACGACTTCACGAGGTGCGCATTGCTCTCGTCCTTGTATCGCCTTTTTCTCCGCATTGGGACCCCGACAGTGAAGGATGATGCAGCGGATGTCAACGCTAGCGGCGATGTTACTCCTCTCAAGCCATGGACTGTGCACCGCCTGCTGAATGACAGATATGAGAAGAGGGGCCAAAACTCGCTTCATATAGAGCGGTACGACATTTTCGCGTGGCAGCAAAAGCACCTCTACGACACCGCAAAGTATAGGATTGAAGATAAAAAAATCTTCTACTTTGATGAAACCTGGGTGAATGGAGGATACACGATATCGACCGTTTGGACGAACACAGCGCTTACTTCCCACCCCGACGCCTCCATGCGTGGTCTGAGGACGGGTTTGAAGCCGCCGTAAGGGAAAGGACAGAAAGGACAGGGAACGCCATTTTTAAAGCAAAGCCTTTTACCTCTACCCCCCAAGGGTTCTTTCGCGACCGTTGGTGTCACCAGAAAACTCCAGAGAACAAATAAAAGAATTTACTTGCGCCGCCGGGAATCGAACCTGGAACTAATGAACTAACAAAGCGAGATCCCGTTGTCCTACCGATGCAGCTACGAGCCCACGCGAAGACGGGAAGACAGGTGGTGTACCCACCAAGCACATCTGCGGGTTTACCCCCTGCGTTCTCGCTGTATGCCACGTGAAAGCGTCACGCGACCACTCACACCCGTCTAGTGGCCATGTGCGCATGTTGCTCATGTGCTAAGAGTTACAAAAATTAAAGGAAGCTCGCACCAATGCATGCCATCTCACTTCTAGTGCGCCAATGTGCTAAAGCCATTGGCCTCCAGTGTTCACGCAAAAATCACAGCTTATTGTCGTCTGCCCTCACGCCAAGTCAAGGAATACATTCTAATACTCCTTGATGGCCAGGCCATCACTCCTAGCCTCAGCATCAAGATCCTGGGCCTACATCTCGAGGCTAACACCAAGAGTGACGTCTCCTTTCAGCGCCTCAAAAACAGCATTAATCAAATCATACACATTATCAGGCAAGTTGCCACCAAGAAGCGAGGCCTAACGGAATCCGGTACCTTTCGATTAATTGAAGATTTCGTCCTCTCGAGAGTCACTTACGTCAACCCCCTGTCTTCTTCTCAACAAGGAAGATATAGAGATGCTTTATACAATGATCAGAAGGGCGATTGAGCAGGCCATTGGTCTTCTCATGAGTGCGTCCACACAGAGGCTGCTTAGCCCGGGGCTCCACAACACGGTGGAAGAGCTGATAGAAGGCCATCTTTCTAACCAGAAGGTCCGACTCAGAACTGTGGTGGGTAACCACATGCTTCACCAGATTGGCTGGGCAGCCCAGAATGTCACTGCGCTTGACGTACTCCCACACTCTTGGCGACTAAAACTAAACATGCTCCCGTTGCTTAGAAATATGAACCCCTTACATAAAGAGGGTCACCGAAAGGCACGGGCTCAAGCGCTAAACGCCACCCTCGGTGGGGATCATGCAGTTATCTACACAGGCGCCTCCAAACATCGAGGGTAGCAATACGCAATCATCGTGGCTACCTCCAGAACTAACCTCCTTGCGTGTACCTCACTTAGGACCCAAGAAATGACGGCAGCAGAAGAGGCAGCCATCACCCTGGCTCTCACTCAACAAGGGGTTCGGAGGGTAGTCACCGATTCTCAGCAAGCTTACTGGAATTACCAGTCTGGTTGGGTGTCCTGCCCTGCACTGCGCGTTCTAAAAAACCACTCCCCAAACGGTTCCATTCAGCTCATCTGGACACCCCCTCACGCTTCAATGGAGGGCGACAAATATGCCCACCCAACGAGCCTGCGCTTTACCTCCCGTGCTATGGAGCAGCACGAGGACAGTCACCCGCTTGTCACGTTCAGGGAGATAACCCAGCATTATCGCCTTCTTAGACAGACCGTACCTTCGCCTTAACTGACCTTTCCAGAGAACAACAAACTACCCGTCGGCCCATGCAATCCGGGCTGCTTCCCACAGCCTACGCGTCTTCACTTAACGGATCCGAATCACTACGACACTGAATGTAAATTTTACTCAGAAGTAGGAACACTCCGCCCCGTAATCGGGGTGTGCGACTTTAGCCCTGAGCACCCTGCTCTCTTTCCGTCAACTACCCAGCAAAAGCAATGGGAGATGCTGCTGTCCAGGCGCTCTCTACCTACCCAGCTTCAGCGGGTGGACAGAACACAGTCCGCGCGGACTGCATATGGGCCCCACAGAAGAAGGAGTTACTCCCGAGGACTGCACTCTGGGCCGTTCAGAAATCTGAACAGAAGTATTTCTTCCTCCTCCTCCTCCTTCTCTGCCTCAAATCTCGTCGCCTCCGTCCGCGGCACAGAGACGGAGAAGTCAGATCGTCCAACACCGGGTTGGAACTTTTTTTTTATAAAAAAAGTTTTCACTCTTGTGCTACACAAATACAACTCAACCAAACACCGTTCAGGCATCATGCATTGATTTAACCTTACCAAGAATATCTCTTTGAAGTAATAAATAGAGTGGTTAAGTGCATTTCACTTTTCTCTGGTTTTACTATTTGTAGAGCGATGTGAGTGAATTTAAGTGACTTCGCACGAGTAATCGCTATGGGTGCCGTTTACAGCTTTGCTTTCAAACCACATTCACGGGGTGGATTGGGGCGATTTTTTTTTGTTTACTCTTTGAGGCAGCGTTGAAAAAATGGCGTCCAGCTCTCGGGCTTCGACCCCGTCTCCTGTACGCATTTTTTCGAGGGTTTGCACATCAAAGTTGTCAAAGAACGCCAAGCAAGTAATTGCAATTGTGTATGCCCGTACCAGGATGCGTTTCCCGGCGAAATCTGTGCAGGAAGTACTGAATGTTGTGAGCGAGGACACCAGAGTATCTCCCCGTACCGTGGCGAAATTGAAGGTGGAGTGTCTGCGTGGGAATTTGGTGTCTCCAAAGAGAGGACCTCGTGGCGTGACGACATCAAGCACGCGAACCGTCAAGAATGACAGCTTCACAGTCTATGCCATCCGCCTGAAAGTGCAGAGCATGCATGCCAAGAGGGAGATCGGGACACTGGACAGTGTGAGAAAGGCTGTCAACGAAGACGACGACTTGCCGAACTTCACGAAAACCACCTTGTGGAGGGTAATGAAGGACATGGGCTTCACCTATGATAAGAAAATACGGAATCTTGGCATCATTGTCTGGCGCCGCAGGTACCTGCGGACGATCAAGGAATTCCGGAGACAGGGCAGGGGGGAATTGTTGATGAACTTCCCAGGAATGTGTGACCTGTCAGTGGCGACTTTGTTCACGAGGGTCAACTGGCAGAGCTGGATCGTGGACACCTTTCTATGCAGCCTGCTCGCGCTGCTTCATGCTGAGCTAATTCCCCGAGAAGGCTTTGTTACCGCGACAAGCCAAACTGTGTTTCCTCGTCGTGTGGTTTTGTTTGTGGGGTTTAACGTCACCAAGTGACGCGTGCTATGACAGACACTACATTTTAATTCTGTCCTGGTCGGTCGTGAAGTGTATACAGCCGGAACAGTCATATACATTCTGTAAAAACTGGGTGGAAGAAAGGAACGAAAGGAAGAAGTCGGATGCCACCAGGAAATCAACCGGAGGTGCTCTGCTATAAATAAAGTTTTTTTTTCAAACGCGACAGTCAGCCTCCTCTTGCAATATTTGTGTATGACACACAATCCGTATTGCCCCTGTATGCATTTATGTATGGCAACAAATCTTCAATTCATGAGCTAGTTCTGTTTTTTTTTCACAGCATTAACACATACCATTACATTTTCTTAACACAAAAAACAGGCCATATCAAGGTTCCGTATGCAAAAACAATTGACCTAATGCATAATTCTCTTGCGAATAAGAGCTTAGCCTAAAGAGCACTCTTTTCAATCACACAAGAAAATATAACTGTTGTTTCTTGGGTGAAACATTGTAGTGAAGAAATCAATAAATCACGCACAAGAATTCACAAAAATAGTGCATATATTCGGAATGGAAAGAGGCGAATAACAAATTTAAAATATACATTTTGCGTTTCTGTGCCAGAAATCAGTATTTTAAGGTACAGAAATCTGCTTTCTGGCCTTTCAAATGAATAACCAATAATACGTTATTAGCACCAAGTGCTTCGGGCTACTCCACAGTGCAGTGCCAAAGTCTGTTCCAAACTTTTTTGGCAAAAACTGAACCCGTTGCTCTGCTGGTGGCCCGGTAGAATCAATAACATGGTGAGTGTTTTAAGAGAGGCCCAGAAAGAAGTGGATCAACAAGGCAACGGCGAAAACGAAAGTTGACAGTGAGCACCTGTTGGTAATTCACTCTGGTTGGAAGAGCTGTGCTAAATAATCAATAAATTAACGTGTTTTTTTACACAAAGTTCTCGCTAGAATCAACAAGGTAAACTGACAATGCTGCAGAATTGCGACAAAGTCGCCATTGCTGGTTAAACATCGGTTCGAGCTTGTTTCGGCCCGCACAAATGAGCACGGTATGCATCTAATGAACCCATACGTGCAGTTCATTTCCGCATGCGCGTAGTGTTTAAGTTACTGGGAACGAAATAATATGTAGAATTGAACCCGCAGAAGATGTGGTAAAAAATAAAAAGAAACGTCGGAACGCGGTTTCGACCCCATGTACTTCAAAACTCAGCGTCTTTTCTCCGGAGCGACGCGTTAGACTACACGGCTACAAAACCGCGCGGAGCGATACACACTCTATCTTTGCGGACTACTTGTGTAGCCTACACAGCGTTGCACTTGATGTATAAAACGGAGTATAGTATCTTATCTCGACGCTTACCAGGCGTCACTGATGCATAAATGCCTGGAAGTCCGCGATGGGGCCCCTAATACTAAGTCTGTTTTGTATCGCCGATATTGTATCTGGTCAAACATAAAGACCAATGCCGAGAACAATCAGTTAAAGTGGCTAAGTATTGTTGTAACTTTCAATTGGACAATTGCGTTGTGCACGCCTGTCTAGATGTAACATGTATCAGGCGAATTGCGCTGCCTTGTGTCAACTGAAACAAAAAAAAACTGTTATGCAGTGAATGCGCGTTATTTCGAGCTCCAGTTATTCGAATTCGTGAATAAATCGAACTGCATGATTTGGTCCATGCAAGCTCCATACAAATTGGTGTATAAGAAAGCCCCCAATTAGAACGCGAGAAGGTTCTGCCACGGATAGCTGGGACTGCGTGCCGCCGCCCCATTCCCTTGGCGCGTGGCAGACGGCCAGTAAAACAGATCAACTGCATGCAGTGCGTGCTTGGCAGTAAGTGACAGCGATTACGACGGCACATTGTATGGCCACTCCGTATTGGGCGAGGAGGGTTTCCGAGAAAACCAGACACGTCTGTACGAAGATGGCGTCACCGCCCCATTGTGGACGGTTCGGAGGACGTCTCCTTTGCGGACTACGTCAATGTGGACGCAAGTACCATTGTGTGTGGTGTGCTGGAAGATGACATCATTTCTCGTGTCGCTGCCAGTAACGACGAGGAGGTCGAAGCAGCAGTGGAGTGCTCCGTTTCGAAAGTCATGGTCAGAAATTATAGTGGCCCGCCTGTTCTCACCTTGCCAAAAAACAGAGAGAGCGCTTTTCGCCACAGTGCCGGAGAAAACGGGCGGGCTTGCGCCTCCAAGAACACAAAACATTTGTCCCCAAGCGCATGTTCAAGGACTAAATTGCCGACCTTCCATATTGCTTTTCAGTCATAGTTTTGTCTCTGAAACGTCTCAGAGGTGTGTTTGGAGGATTCTCTTTTTCGTTAGCAGCAATGCCTATGTTTCTTCATGTAGCGTGGATGGTAAAATCTAAGTATAGCACACATTTTTCGTATTCGGAAGTAGTGTTTTGTGTTGATTACTTGAAAGCCTCCTGGAGTGACATTATGGCGAATGTTTTTTTTCCCTACCAGACATGGGCACGTTGAATTGCTTCATGGGAGGGGTTTTGACTGGTGGCAATGACGATGACTAGGGGCTCTCCCTTTGAATCGGGGTGTCGGTTATCAGCAACCGAGTTGCCTGTTTTATTCATTTGATTGCTAATGGTATCCCCTCTGTAACAAGCTAATGACGTGTCATCTTACCAAAGGAACTGATATATCTGTTTTACATTCTTCGTGTAATTTTGTCGCTGCTCTTAGGGCAGGCGCGAAATATTTATTTCTTTCAGAGGTGGTAGCTCTCCCAGGTCATATTCCATTCTCTGCTTTTCGTCCACCAGCATTCTAATCTTCTTTTTGGTTGTCTCGACCGCCTTGACATTAAACTCCCGCGGCGCTACCCTTAAATCCTAGGGCTTCTGGAAGCCGAATATTTCTCTCATGTAGATTTGGATGCATACACTCACATTCCAACACTGCGTGCCGCATAGTTTCTATTTCGTTTCCGCAGATCACGCATACCTCATCATTTTGTGTATACTTCACGACACAACTCTTAGTTTTTGAACATCCCGCTCCAGCCTCAAAGAGCAAAGTACCTCCCTTGGAATTATCCTAAATTTTTTCTTTTTGTCTGTCCAATTTCTCTTCCATGAACATCTCTAACGACGTTTTAGCTTCAATTTTTTCTCTTAATTTGCTCGTTTCCATGTGCCTTGCATCTTTTTTTGTTACGCTGGCTGTCTTGGATTCTCCACTGGTCTTTCCATATTTCATTGTTAGACTTCTAGTAATCCTTAGCCACTGCGTTTCCACGCTTTTATTGTATAGGTACCTAATAACTTTAGCTGCCCACCTACGTTCATCGACTGCTCTCAACCTCCTTTGAAAACATATTTTACGCTGCGCCTTTCGAACTTGAAACGACGCGCAGCCCATAACTCCCTGCACTGACGCGTTAGTTGTTTTTCCATGCGTTCACAAAGTCAAACGGCCTACTGTTCTCTGGTTCACTTCAATTTATGATAGAGCTTGTGATTTTATCATAGCTGCGTTTCGCTTCCTTTGTTCTTAACTTGCTCCTCGCGATTTCTTTGCAGTTGTCGCCCTCGCTTATCCACACTACCAAATATTTATTTTTCTTTACTATCGGTATTCACCATGCTCGAATGACATTGCCTCAGTGCTTAGTGTCTGTGAAAGCCATTATTGTCTATTTATCATTCCTAACATTTAACCCGGGGTCTGTGGATTTCTGGCCACTAATATTTATGAGCCGTTGCATATCGGTCTGGTTATCAGCTAAAAGAACCATGTCATCTGCGTAAAGCTATCCGGGAATAGGCTATTGCACCACTTCGCCTTACCATTTATGTATTAGGTTGAACAATAATTCCCTTTCTCCCAATTTCTTCCCTAACCCTACCACGAAAGACATACACCGTATTGGGCTCAAACGACATCACTGTTTCAGACCTCTTTGGATTTTGACCCACTGTGCGCATTTCTGCCCTTCCCTTGAGGTTCACTCTGTTGTCTTTATACAATGCTATAAGGAACTGTATTAACTTGTCATCTAAGCCCTGGAGTTTCAGCACCCTCTACAGCAGTGTTCTGTTGACGTTGTCATGTGTTCTTTTGATGCTCAAGAACGTAATTCATAATGGTCTATTCTGAGCTTTCAGAATTTCAATGCACTTTTTGATAAAAACCAATTATCATCTAAGCGCCTGTCTTGTCAATCCATTGTGCAGTTCAACAAGGATATCATTTTCTTCCATTTACGCTTGAACTTCTGACTTTATAGCCTACAATACGAACGTATACACCAGTGAAGTTACTGTTAGTGGTCTGTATGAATAAATACTAGCCTTGTTGACTCTACCTTTATGTATTAAGTTCATCCTACTTTCTAGCCGTTCCTCCGGTATTTACTTGGATTTTATCCCCTTATGTACTGTCCTCACAAGCGATTCTTTACTTTTTGGTCCAAGCAGGTTTATCAGCTACATTGGTATTCAGTTGGGACACAGTGCTGTTTTAGGGTAAACCTTTTGCTTTGCTTTTTTTATTCAACGTTGCTCAAATTCATTTTCCTTTCCGCAGTCTCCTGTAGCGCTGTTGTTGTCGGTGTAGACTTCCCTTCCTATATTTCTCAAAACGTCTCACTAATCACTCAATTATTATACGCCAACGAACGCTCTTCTTCTAAATAGGTGCCCTCCTCATCAATCAACAATTTTTGATTGATGTAGTTTTTGAGATTATTAACTGTACATCGTTCCAAAACTTCTTGGATGCGCTTTTGTCCTTCGTCCGTATTTCTGCGATTCATTGTTCGCTTTTTGCTTAATCTCTGCTTGTACCATTTTCTGCCCTTCCAGTTCTTTATCCCGTTGGCTATCCTGTTAGCTGGATGAACGGGGGCAGACGATAAATGGTCAATATACGAGTGAGGAATGCTTTGAATCAAAATCTGAACTAGGTCCAATGGGAAATGCAAAAGATGGTGTAAAGGGGCGAAGATCCTCCAACCATGCCTTTTGCATATACCAAAGGCGATGAGAAGCACTGGGCATTAGCCCTCGCCGCTACATCCAGACTTTTTAACAGATGAATTTCTAAAAAACATTGTGGTTTAGCAAGTATTTTGCAGTTCTCTCGACAAGAGCTTTTAAACGGATCGAAAAAAGGCCGACGACAAAAAAAGCATACAGCTCGCCCCTTAGCAATCAGTTTATTCTTCACCCGGCTGCACCTGAACACTTCATTTGATCGTTGTCCGATTGATTATTCTCATTTGCCTCCCATTGACACTTTTCAGCTGTGCCTTCGAGGACGTGTATTCACTTGAGTATACAAAACTGCTACTTGAACGGTGGAAACACAACACGCACAGAATTTCACGCTTCAGACGGTGACTCTGTACTGTGAAGGACATCTTCATGTTTCCTCGTCGGCTGTGGGATCTTCGAGTGAGAGTCTGCAAAAAGGAAACAAACGCACATAGTTCACAAATAATTGATTGACATTACGATTAGTTACCACGCTCGAGGAGAAAAGTGCCTAAATGTCAAGCGAAAATATGACTTGCGACATTGGGACACGGTGGATATTTATTTCACTGGGATAAGACGGAAGTGCCTTAATGAGTTGCTGTGGCATTTCCTTTTTAGCAGCATGTGCACTGGGATATTTTGTTGGTCCTCCGAAGGGGAACCGCGGTTTGTTTAGTAAACTCGGTATCTTCGCGCATGTTTTTCGCCATTTCGTGCTTGTCGCTGCCAGCGGGGTCTTAGTATGCCGGCGGACGCCGTCTTTTGACCCATTACCGGGCAATGTTTTGCATACAAAAACTGTTCCGAGAATTCTGCAGCTGTGGAGAGCATTTGCTGAGTGTTAAGGAGAAGCCGTTATCTAATCATCCGGTGTGCAAAGTCAGCGATATATTGTCATACGAGTTGCTTGAGTACCTTGGTTTACTGCGTTGTATGGTAGCTGAAAATGAAGAAAAGATTGAAAGAAGGGGGAACAAATAAGTACACGCAGCACTTTCTAGAAGGATGACAGCACTCCGAACAATCCGAAGGCAACGGAAGGATTCAAAAAGGAGCAATAATGCTCTCTAAAGAGATACTGAAGTGAATTTGAAAAACTTTTGTTTCGTTTGCAAAGCACTGGCTCAAATACACCCTTTTCATCGTTTATCTGGTCGACCGGACAGTATTTATTTACAAAGCCTAGAAGAAAAAAGTACCATGTGGCATTCGCAGCTGCCGCAACAACTAACAGCAGTGGTGTGCTGTGAAGATTCTCTATGATTGAACAATGTCCGAGATCGGAATTAAACCCGTTTAGGTTTCCGTTCTGTGAAAAAACGTGCTTGGCGTACGACGTAATCGTTGGCTGGGCATTCTCGACATCTCAAGAATCGGCATACCGGATAAGCCTGCAAGCACGGCTTAGAATCGTAATGACCCATGGGCGAGGTGCACGCCGTGGCTGAACGCCCTCTACGTCACCTGAGACACTGCAATGTGAAGCAATTTGCCCCGCCTTTGGACTTCGCCTGAATTGTACTTGTGTCATAAGACGCGTGTTTTGTTAGCATTGGCCCGAGAGTCGGCTGATTCGGCGCTGTGCCCGCAAGCAGTCCGTGCTTATGGCAATACCACGCCAGCGAGCTCTCATCAGCGCGTTAGTGTCGGTTGTCACGCATTATGGGAACTCGCCCGTGAAGCAATGAAAGTTGCAACGCAAGTGGTGAATTCAGTATAGAAAACATTAACCAAGAAAAAACAATTAAAAACACACGCGTTACCGTGGATTCGAGCTTGCGTATTGCAAAACAATTGACCTAATGCTTCGGACACTTGACCGTAACAAACAGCGCAGTGGGCGAAGGGAAACATAAACTACATATCGTATAGCATGCCTATTTCTTTTAGTTTCAGTATTTGGAGCAGCTTACATGACTATGTCTTGAATTACCCTCGTGCAGAAGGTATCCCCATAATCCCGCAAATATCTCATCTCTAACCACTGTATTCCGTAGGGAAAAAAGCAACCCCATGGTGTGTGCTCGGGTTGCTGGCCGCTGTGCTAGTCCACCCAGCGCCAAAGCGCTTTCCGCACCTTGCTTTTACGCTTTACGATAAAAATTTCGGTTGATTTTAATACGTCGGTGCCTATGATTGTGGATTGTTCTCCCGCTTTAAACTGACCTTAGACTTTCTGCTAGCGTACCAGTCAACCAAGCGTCGCACGTGCGCATCTGTGGAGCTATTTGAACGTCATAGATTTTACAAAGCTTGATACCGTCTACAAACTAACAAAGGCGCATTTGTCTACGTATAAATCGCGTCTTGGCTTTCTTAATCTGAGCGAATAAATTACTTCCACCCGCCGGTGGCAGGTCGACTGGCTTTGTCGCAGTGTCGGCGAGCCGTGCAGTTGGGCATTGAAGCCAAGCCATCCCGGGTGAGCGTCATACGAAACGTCATAGGAATTCGGCCAAGAGGATGCAGTGAGGAAGACAGCACTCGAGAATATTTTTCTCTACATAAAGGTGAGTAAACGCACCGAGTGTGGCAAAAACGTGGCTTAAGGACTCCAGACTACGATTTGCGCGAGTAATTTTACAACGTTTATAAATTACTTCAGTGTCCTTTTGTGGGATTTAGGGCTAAAAATAACGACGCACACACGTAGGCCAGATAAAGGGTACCAGACAGTGAATAACCCTAAGCCATATTTCTGGTGTCATTGGGCAGTCACCTTATATTCGTTGTTTTTTGCCATTTAGTGGCTCGGTGGGTACTCGGCAAAGAATGGTACGAAAAATTGTCGTTTATGTATTGGTGTCTGGTCTAAAATAGGCTCAATATTTTCTTTTTGCAAACCATGTTGAAAAGCATAAGCGCTGCCACCAGGTTTAGTAGTTCAGAAAACATGTGCCTATATAAGCGTCTAGCTCAACGATTGTTTTCACTTTCTGCACGTGTGCTTGGCGCTTTTTCTCCTCCTCGTTAGGATATTCCCTCTGCACATCAGACGCAGAGAAGGGAATTTTGCATAGGACAGTTACCCCCTGCAACAGAAAAAAATTATTTTGCGCCTAATAAGTTTTTTGTGCCTGCCCTAAGCAGCGCTAGTATTAAACCAAGAGCGTAACACAGGCATATTAGTCCTTTTTGGTAAGGGGACATGTCATCACCCCGCTACAAAGTGGAAATCAATAGCAATCATCATCATCATCATGCGTCACCGTTCCGACGCCTCGTTCCTTGAAAGCCTTGACCACGAACAGCTTCGATGTTAAATCTTCTGTACTTTAGTGATGTAACTAGACAATGACTGCAACTCCCATAACATGTCCTATTAAGTGAGACAGGCAAAGGGACCCAAAAAGTCGTACGGTGACAGCCCCATTCACAGTGGGATCTTGCTTCCGTGCTCGAACACAGAGCAGCATTTCCAGTCTATAGCGTGGCAGTTAAGCGGCGTGCCCAATTGGAGATGGGCTTCCCTGCCTGGAGTCTACGATGGTTTTCGAGTACCGCAACACGCTTTCCAAAGGTACCACTAAGTTACCAGCATCTGGTTGTGGTTGCCAGTACAGCTGCCGAAGTACCTTATGCTTCATATAAGTGAAAGCATTATACGGCTCACTAAGCGAAAATTCCGACTTCCGGTGTGTGTAACACAAGTGACTCCTCTGGAATAAAGACATGGTAGCCGCACGTGTCGTACTCCAGTTCACCCTTCGCTAGACTCTCCTCTCCGTTTTCTTTCGTTTTTCGCTGCTGCGCTCGCTCACTCCGTTACGCAGGCATAAAAAGACGCCGCTCCCGCGAAGCCCAGGAAACGGCTGCCAAAGGGCTGCCCCCTAAAATGACCAAAACCCGCCGTCGCGGCGTATGTCACTTCTAAGCACGCGTAAATGACCGGTTTCCCCCTTATCCGTGCGCAGGTGTGCAGTGAAGAATAGTGGGAGGCAGTCGGAGAGGCGTGCACGCGCAGCTGTTCTGTCCGGATTCCTCAGCGGTAGAGCAGATTGGTTTTCTGTCTTAGGCTAAGTGCACATTACCGACGCAAAACCTATACCGTGATCAATGGACGTAAAAAACTGCCATGTCATGCTGTTCGGTTAGCTGAGACGCGAAATAACGTCATTCTTTAAGTCATTGCGACAGTTGCGGCAAAAGTATGAACCCGGCCTTACACAAACAATAAGATGCTTACGACGCGGGAGGGACACAGGCAGTTCCATGTTTATCTGCAAGAACAAAGCTAGGATTCGTCAGAGGGTCATTCCGCTAACGGGCTAGGACATATGCTCCATCGCAAATTACGACAAACGTGTTTTGTTTCGTGCGCTCCTTGGATTGCGTCCAGCTTTGCAGGTCATCCTTCTTCACATAGTGGAAAGGCACTAATTTTTTTCGGTTGCGACGATTCTTGCATTATCGCAATCAATCTTGTGGTCATTCACGGCTTTTTCAAACAATGTATGGGATATCTTACCTGAGGACCATTCGGCCGTCTTCGATGAAGCCCCACGACTCCAGGTATGCTGGGCTAACAGCGATGCTATGAGCTCTCGAGCAACTGTCACTGTCACTCGCTTCCTTCGGTTTTAAGAACAGGTCTCTACAACGTGACATTTTTCTTGGTGTCATGCAATACTCCAGCTTCTCGGCTCCCTTTGGATGAAGAATGCTCCACTTGATTTGGAGATCGAAGGGCCAGTTGAGATAGCGATCCACTTTCCCCTCGTGTAGTTCCAAGTAGAAATAGGCTCCTGCCTGATTATAAAAAACAATTCCGAATGACACGCAGTAGCCCCTCAAGTACACTGACTCCACCATTCCTTTCACAATTTTTTGAATTCCGGCTCTTTGCTTGAGTAACTGATATCCCTCAAGGGTCCACGTGTGCGTTGTAGCAACAGCCATGGTCGAAGGGAAGAGAGCCAATGCAAGCTGGCGATCTTCGGCAGAACTGCTTTTCGCCCAAGCAATCTCAGGCACATTCTTTTCCGATGTTGAGACGCATGTTGCAACGTGAACTGGTGCAGTTCCCTGGAAGTTTTGCGTCCGTGTTTCTTGAGTCGAATTAGTACTGCGAAGCAGTTCACTGATTAGGTCATTTTGGCGATCAATAGCACATGCCAATCGACTCTGCCCATCTCCCATAGCTTCTTTGAGAGCGACCAACTCGGCAGCAAGTTCTCTCTGGTCCATTCTCGATTTTACCGTGTCGGTCAGACTTTGCTTGAGCGCCTCATTTTGTTCCACGATGTGGTTATGAAGTGTCTGTTGGTTTGCGTACATATTCTGCGTGAACTCATCAAATTCATCTTTTAGCATCGCCATTTCAATTCTCGTTTGCCGGAGGCTTTCTTGTATTGACCTTGTTTCAAAGCTCTTTTCGCCAGTGTCTTCTTCGAGAGAGGTAGCTGGGGTGCCTATTATAACTGCATGTCTTATTTCTTTAAGGTCCGTTTGAATGGCAGACAAGTTCATTGAGATGGCGTTGTACATTCCCTGAAAGCCACTTGAAAGCTCGGAGCTCTGCGTGCTGACAGCGTCTTGCTTTGGGGAATCACTTTGTCTCAGACGAGGTCCAGCTGCATCGGACCCGATCGCGGCGTCACTGCACGATTCCAGAGTTGCGTGGACGTCGCTGGCATTAATTTCCGCTGCCGATTTAGGACACCTTGCCGAGTTGTCTTCGCACTCATGGTGAAAGTGTTTTGAATTATCAACAGCAGCTGTGACGGTATTGCAGCCATTGGTTTTATTCCAGCATACAACCTGCACCAGAGAAAAAAAAACGGTTAGGGCAGGAGGTCTAATGGCATTCTTGGTAATTATGCCACTTCTGACAGGACTACGGAGTGTTTGCTGGGTAAAATAGAGACAAATGCATAAACTTTTTGTATTGGTAATTTCAGAAGTCTAGGGAATATTACAACTAATGATGAATACTTATGAACACCTCGTACGAACACGCGCTGAATGAATTATACATCAGTACGTGTGAACGACATAGCCACACACAAAGCGTATAACCTATGCATTGTACCTTACATGTAAGTACGCAGCCAAAGTACACAAAGAATCAAAGAGGGATTCTTATATTTTGAAAGGTCAGTGTCTTAATTATGCCGTTACCAATAATTCGGACCAGCAGTTATGCACGAAGATGCTCGGGTCTCCCAGTATAACGAAGGGAGAAACACATGAGACGTAAGCCGTAAATTGCGCGGAACGAAATTTGCCTCTAAATCAACGCACGCTGTGTTACGTATTGTTTGAGAGAAAACCAGAATAAGTTTTTAGAGATAGGCAAGGGCTGCACACATTAACAACAACCAGTCGAAAGTACGGACGGGTACCTTATTTTTCTAGACAGAGTGTTTCGCCCTGACGCAGTTAGCCTGGAATAATCTTCTTTGATCTCCAGTGTTCTCGTTGTAATTCGACATTTTGAGAAACAATCTCGCCGAGAGATAAATGCTGACATAGCAGCCGCCGCGGTATTCACTTCAGTCGAGTCAAAGCGAGCCCTACGATTCAAGCGGAGCCCCAGTTCGCTCCAGTAAACTTGTATTGCTTTTACTTCCAGACATCTGCGTCGTTTTTGGCTATGTGACGTCTGGTGGAGGCGCGGGGTAAATGCACCCTAAGCCGCCTATCAAGTCGTCCACCAAGACCCACTCGTACCAGCCACCGACAGCAAAGCCTTCCACTCGAGTTCGGTTCACTACCGGAGAAAGTGATTCTGATTCTGAATGTAAGGTTTAACACACCGACGCAACACCAATTTTCTTTCACTGCGGTCGCAGACCTTGCGCGCTACCTAATTCAGCCGCCTGTTTCTGGTTTTCTGGAAACAGATTGTTTAACATCTTGTGTTTTAGAATCGCCTTTTATTTGCCCTCCTTTCAAAAACGTTTCTTTAAAGCACCCACGCAGAAAAAATTAGTTTGTTTTATTCGAAAGAGTTCGTGTTTCATAGTGCCCCAGTGCTTGTGCAGAAGCAAACGATCATTTCTCACTGCGAAAGAGATAATTTGAATTTAAAATTATGATTATCCTGCCAAATCGTGTTTTCGCGACATCTGCAATTACATCACAGAACCGCTCTGCAGCCGATTGCGGAGCCTGGTTTACCGTTAGTCAGCCTAGATGGCGCCACCATACCGCGACGGTCCGTTTTCTGCCTTCGCGTTGTTTTTGACCATATTTGTGCCTGGCTTGTTTTTGTTGACGTAGAAACTAATCCTTTCATGAAACATGAGGCTCACTCGGCAAGTATGGTCACGTAAGACACCGTTCGTTACGCCAATCGGCCAGTGTCGCCTGAGACAACCCCAAAGCGCCGCAATGCTGTACAGCTAAAATAAGCATAGTGCTCGCTGTACCAACAGGAGTACGCATCGGTACTTCTATGTTTACATGTACTTCCGTAACTTCCGCTTTTGACACCACCATTCTTACTGCTTCAAAAATAATGTGCCCTAATTAAGCCCGACTAGCTCGTTCGGCAACCTTATAAACCCTGGCTAATTTGCGTTTACTTTTGGTGGCCTCAGCCAATCGGAGAGCTGTCACGTATGATGTATGTTCTGTTGCGGGAAATGAGCTAGTGGGTCGCATGGTCCTTCTCTTTTTCCTGATTATATAGCTCATTTGAGCGAAGTTTGTTAAAAGTGGTACCAGTATGATACTAACGAGGCTCAATGAATTAAACATGGGTTTGGTGTGCGTGGTCCCTTTAGGATACTGTTTCCTTTTTCTATTTTAAATGCCCTTTCTACGTGCATTCAAAGTAAAACAAGTTTGGTATCGTAGGTTACACATTTACCTTTTGCCTGAAATAGGCTTCAGGCTCCCTTTGTGCTGTATCGTTACTAGAATGCAGATTTAAGGCAAATGGCTATTTTATTTCCTGCTCTCGTATTGCGCCACTCAGGTTTTTGAGCAGAGATTAGAGGATAAGAAAGACATTTAGGGTGCCTATGAACGCCTGTTTTTGACGGTAGTGCCTATAAATGCCATATTTTAAAAATCAGCACCTGTACGAACACTATATAACCTCAACATTCGCTTCTGAGTGAAGTTTCCGATCGCTACTCATGTTACCGAGAACCAATCATTGACCGTTAAGAACTATATAGGGCTCAACCGAGTCCTCTAGATTCACCAGCTCCCTCAAAATAACCGTTAACAGCAGTGGGATGATGGCACAGGGACAAGCGGCCGAATTTTGAATCCAAAAACCTGCAGGTGGTGGTAGCTGTTACTGTTTTTACAATTTGAATTTCCATACTGAATCTTAGGCTATGTGCCTTGTACTCTAAAACAGATTTCTTCGAACGCAAGCAGTGTGATCCTAGTTTCTAGGAGCATACTCAAAGAGAACTGTATTTTCAATGCAACCGTAGAGCATCGAACACAGCTGTGTTAGCAGGTCATTCCTTATTAAAAAGACGACGACAAAAAAATCACTGGGTAGCTGCAGTTCTTTGAGCCCTAAAATTCACACTGCCGACAAACTCTAAGAGATCATTTTCCATGAGGGCTGTTCAGCGGTTAAACACATTTGAAAATGTGTTTTATATGTGTAGAATTGTAGTTCGCATAGTGGGACGTCTTGCCTACAATATGGACAATATCAATGTACCAAAGACAAATTGCCAGAGTGGCACAGAACAGCCCTCACGTAAAAACATGTAAATTTTATGTTATTTCCTGGTCTCTCAAATTCAATAACAGCCGAGAGATTTAGGCCCACCATTTTCAGTACGTCGCACCAAAAAACCTCGAAGCCTCACGAAACAAATGAGGTTAGGAAGGTCCCGGGAACATAGACTGGGACTGTTACCCACTGAAACCGCCAACCTAACTACTGTGCCTCACCAAAGGCCCGAAGGGTGCGGTGCGGGATTAGCAACGACGGGGAACGATAACATCTGCCGCCGATTAGGAAGAAAAAAAATTGGCTGCGTATCTGCTCCTTTCGTTGCAAATGTCGTCAAAAGACGATAGTATTTGTAGACATTTGCCAAGGAAATGCCCCTACTCACTTCTCATGCTGTTCCTGTTCCGTCGTGCTCATAAAGGTTTGCCCAAGGTGATTTGAGTTTACCGTGTTCCACTGCTACAGGCGGGGTGCCTCGGTGCCAGCGTTGCAGTACGGCGGAGACGGGCGTGAATCGAGGTGGCCGACTTCAAGGTTTAAAGAACCGCGTTGCCGTGCTCCAAGTGCGTTCCAAGCACAACGTGAAACCTTGATAGTGGAACCTTTCTTTGCTGCTGCCGCATGATTTCTCATATGCAGCAAGGAGGTGGCGCGGGCAACAGCAGGCGGTGCGCGTCGTTCTAAAGTAGATGAAGAATATCATTTGCTATCGAAAAACCAAGCAACCATGATTTTTTTAATAAAGGAACACTGTAGATATCCCTTGCGTACTAATTTGCTGTCTTATATTTGCGTAATGTCTTGTTTTTGTTCAACAAAGTTGACAAGTATGAACATATAAACCGGGCTTAGACGTTTACATTTGGCTGTGAGTGTATAGGGCTATTGAGCAGTAAGCATTTTACTTTGGCCGGGTGGCTGAATCGAGTTAGAGAAAGACAGACGGACAGACAGACCAAAATTTCTGGGTTTATGTAGCCCAAGAAAGACTATCGTCTTTAAAAAAACGCTTCCCGTGGTGTAAATAGAACCGGCGTCCATCCGACTGAGCTATAATCGCCGTACAGGCGCACAGCGTTTCTTTTGGGTTCATAGCGCGGGCTTTGGCTTTGGACTTGGCTGGCAGCTTTTATAGCGCGTGCTAACGCGGTTCACTATACAAGAGATGGGAAAGCCTGCAGACAGTACGATCCGCGCCAGCCAGTCATAAAAAACTTTCAGCGGCAACTTTGGAAATCGATGTGAGGTGCTACAGCCGGGTCTCCAACGAAGGGATAACCGCGTCAAGCTCTGCTGTTTTCCAGCCTTCCAAAGCTGGATAACTTTTTGGCCGTTTTTGTTGAGCCGTAAATAAAGTGCGTCACGCGGACATCAAGCAGCGTTTTTTACTGAGTAGTTTAGCACTTAAGCATTCTTATTCATTTCTTTTTAACTATATGCGACGCTGCAGAAAGCACCAGGGGCTATTGAACACACATTTGAGCAGTGCGCTTGTTGAATTTCACAAATGGATCGTAATTATTCCAGTTTTATCGGACAAATGAACGGCCATTGTTCGGCTGTTGGCGTGTTTGTGCCGTCATAAAGAATAAACTTTTCGTTTCGCTATCGTAGGTATACGTCGGAAACGTCTCCAATAATAATAATCAATCAATCAACCTTTATTAAAGTGCCCAGGAACACTCAAACCCTTTGTGCTGGCTCACTGAGAGGGAAAAAAGGCAGCTATGACAGACATCAGCGGCTGACAAATAAACAGCACTAAAAAGGTAAGTGAGTGAAGAACAATAAAAACTCAAAATACTACACTGAATGAAATTAAAAGTGGCATCCAACCTACATTACACGATTACCAGAGACTGTAAATTATGGTAGTTTGCAAAAACGCATCGTACAATAACCATAGCAATAAGATGAAGCATCAATGAGACAATGTATGAAACAGAGTACAGGCAAATCAATCAATCAATCAATCAATCAATCAATCAATCAATCAATCAATCAATCAATCAATCAATCAATCAATCAATCAATCAATCAGTTTATTTTTAGTGCCCAGGAACGACGGTGATGTGTTAGTGCTGGTACCCTAGCAAACATAAAAAGAAACAAAATGACATACATACAACACGTATCACTGAAAGTACGCTACAGTAATAGAAGCCCAAAGAACGGTAATAACAGTGATATCACACTCTATGGACGGAAGAGTTAGCCACAAATAATGTACTAGTTAAGTGAACATACAGCCAATTAGAAGATAGTGAGGTAAGGATAAAAGTTATACAAACGAGAAGTTGAAGAAAATACAGTAACGAGCGAACAAAGCAAGGTGGCATAGCAACATTATGTGAACGGAGTAAGACATATACTGTCAGCTACAAACAGTACTAGTCAGCCCTGCACGAAACAGGGCCAGGGAGCCATTTTGAACATCCAATTTCTCCCCAAGAAAGTTGTACGGGCTTTGCAGTCGGTGAATAGGCGAGTGACGACTACTAGTTGCACCAGTATGGAATGAATGACGTGTTCGCGTGCACTTCTGGAAAACTCGGAGCATATGCTGGGACAAAAGTTCTGGGCAGGAAATGACTCCGTGTAGTAGCTTGTGCAGAAAACGAAGATCAGCTCGATCATGCCCAGAATTCAAGGGAATAAGCTTAGGTAGCTGATGTTGACTAGAGGACGAAACAGAAGTGCGTCTTAGCCGGTGTTTATATATTGTGACGGGGCAATCCCTGTTCGCGCCGAACATGCGGTGGGCGCTGCGCCGCTGATAGAAGACGATAAGAACGACAACGCTTGGCCCCGGACTCACGCTGCTGCCTGATCCAGTGCTTCCCAGCTTATTCGTACTTATAAATAGCTTCACCTTACGCGTCTTCGCCACGTAATATCCTTGGTGGAGGTTGCGGAGTTCGAGTGAACAACTCATCCCGTACCATCGCACGGGCGTGCTCCACCAGCTTCACCCACCACGGAGCTTCGTAGTGGACGCTCGGTTCCTCGTGTCAGCATGCCGACCGATGGAGCGACCGCGTCGACAACACCCCTCGTCATCGTGTCTCATCCCCGGGAGCCTGGCCTGTTTACCGGAACAGACGACGTTGATGTCGACGACTGGCTCAGTCTCTATGAGCGTGTCAGCGCTCACAACAGGTGGGACCCTACCATCATGCTGGCGAATGCCATCTTCTACCTGAAAGAGGAAAGTCCCGCGCGCAAGTGGTTTGAGACGCACGAGACCGAAATGACCAGTTGGGAGGTGTTCAAAACGAAGCTGCGAGCGGTATTCGGAAAGCCTCTTGGCCGTCAGCTTGCTGCCCGAAAGGAGCTCGCATCCCGCGCCCAGACGTCGACCGAATCTTACGTCGCCTAATCCAGGACGTCTTGGCCCTTTGCTCGAAGGCTGACAGCACCATGACGGAGACCGATAAAGTAGGCCACATACTGAAGGGCATTGCGGATGACGCATTCCACCTTCTTATGTGCAAAGACTGTGCCACAGTGGAGTCCATCATTACGGAATGTCGCCGATTCGAAGAGGCCAAAGGACGCCGTATCGCCCATAACTTCACAAGGCTTCCGCACACAGCAGCTACATCTTCATGTGAAGATGGACGTCCACCAGCCTGTATTTCACGTCTTCAAGATCCGGTTTCGCCGTCGGCAGATATAACAAAAATCGTGCGCCGAGAACTGGAGGCTATGGCCCCTACTACTGCGGTGCCATACGGGCCGGATCGGAACGAGCTCCACACCGTTTCTGCCATCCAAGTCATTGTCCGCGACGAAATAGCCAACCTGGGCCTTCACCCTGTGTGCGCGATTGGCTCTACTTTCCAACGACAGTTTAGGTCTCCCGGTCCCCACATCGACCATCTTCCTCCCCGCTACCCCCGCCGGAACCCTGCTGAGTGGCGTACACCACACGACAAACCGATTTGTTTCAGTTGCTCTGGAGTCGGCCACATTGCTCGGTACTGTCGCAACCGCAGGCCCCCGACCTTCCGCAACGGCTACGCCAACTACAGTACTCGACCATCCTTTGGCTACCCCAATGACCGGCAAAACTGCTTCTCTTCCCGCACTGACTTCAACCCGCCCAACTCTACCAGTCCCAACACCCGAATGAACCAATAACCGTCGCCGCAACGCCGCCAGTCCCGATCACCGCAGCCTCGCCGCCCCTCCCCCATGGCCGACTACTCTCGACCCCCTCCGGAAAACTAAGTCATGCAGCTCAAGGACTCAAGGAGGTGACGCTGCATCAACGACCCGGCCCGTAAATCCTCTACTGACTTTGCCGACTATACACAATTTACTTGAAGTCCTTGTCGATGGAGTTGTAGTACGAGCTCTTATCGACACCGGAGCCCAGATTTCCGTCATGAGTTCAAGCCTCCGCCGCCGTCTCCACAAAGTCCTTACGCCGCCAACGTCCCGTGCAGTTCGAGTTGCCGACGGCAGCACGCCTCCGGTCGTCGGAATGTGCACAGCTCGTATACGCATCGCTGACCAAGAAACAGTCGTTCTGTTTACCGTACTCGAACACTGTCCTCATGACCTCATTCTGGGCCTTGATTTTCTCTCTGAGCATTCCGCTCTCATCGACTGTTCTGCTGGACTCCTCCGCCTCCAATTTCCTCTCCCTCCTTCTTCCGACGCACCCCAGCTGCGCTGTTGCAACCCCAAACACGTTCGTTTGCCCCCAAACACTGTCAGCTACATCTCCTTATCCCCGTCCTCCCATGTTGCAAACGGCGACTACGTCGTTTCACCTCTTCTGGATGTGCTTTTGTCACGCAATGTTACTATGCCGCATACTATAGTCACTATTGTTCAGAACAAGACCTGTCTCCCGTTCCTCAACTTCTTTTCCTTCCCTCAAGTTTTACCGAAAGGAATGGCACTTTCATCACTGTGCCCTTTGGAAGCACATACTGCTACTACCCCGCTAGAGCCCGTGACGCCTTGTTTGGGTCCCACTGAGCAGTCATCACTCCCAGCGAATGAAGTCGCAGCGATGATCGCACCCGATCTTTCGCGAAAGGACGCCGACGCTCTTCGTTCTCTCTTGACGTCCTATATAGACATCTTCGATTTAGGCAGCCGTCCACTGAGTACGACACACGCTGTGACTCACCGCATCATCACTGGAGATGCAGCACCGGTGCGAAGACCGCCATATCGCGTATCTCATTCTGAACGCCTCGTGATCCAACAAGAGGTCGAGAAAGTGCTCAGCAAGGACATCATTGAACCGTCTTCTAGTCCGTGGGCATCCCCTGTCGTTTTAGTCAAGAAGAAAGACGGCACGTGGCGTTTTTGCGTGGATTATCGGCATTTAAACAAGATCACGAGAAAAGATGTCTATCCGCTTCCGCGCATAGACGACGCCCTCGACTGCCTGCATGGTGCCAGATACTTTTCGTCGATTGACCTGAGATCTGGTTACTTGCAGATATCCGTTGATGGGCAAGACCGCGAAAAGACTGCATTCGTGACCCCCGATGGCCTTTACCAATTCCGGGTTATGCCATTTGGTCTGTGCAATGCTCCGGCCACATTCGAGAGAATGATGGACTCCCTTTTGCGCGGTTTTAAGTGGACCACGTGCTAATGTTATCTAGACGACGTCATCATCTTCTCACCCACATTTGAGACACACCTGGAGCGCCTGTCAGATATCCTTGAAATATTTCGACGCGCTGGTCTCCAACTAAATTCCAAGAAGTGTCGCTTTGGCCACCGCCAGATAACAATTCTTGGGCACCTGGTCGACGCCTCTGGAGTTCAGCCCGACCCCGACAAAGTTCGAGCCGTCACCGATTTCCCCGTGCCGCGCTCGACTCACGATGTCCGCAGCTTTGTCGGACTTTGCTCCTATTTTCGCCGCTTTATGGAAAATTTTGCCCACGTCGCTCGTCCTCTCACGGACCTTTTGAAGAACAGTGCCACTTTTACATGGGGTCCCGATCAAGCCCAAGCATTCAACACTTTGATTTCCCTCCTAACGTCACCGCCAGTTTTGGGTCACTTCGACGCTTTCGCTCCCACCGAAGTGCGTACCGACGCAAGCGGCCACGGGATCGGCGCCGTATTGGCCCAATCGCAAGCCGGCCAAAACCGCGTGATTGCGTACGCCAGCCGTTTGCTGTCAAAGTCCGAGCGCAATTATTCCATTACAGAGCGCGAGTGCCTTGCTCTTGTCTGGGCCCTCGCAAAATTTCGTCCCTACTTGTACGGCAGACATTTTAAAGTCATCACAGATCACCATGCGCTGTGCTGGCTTACCAACTTGAAAGACCCCACCGGAAGGCTTGGTCGCTGGGCATTACGTCTGCAGGAGTATACGTTTTCCGTCACCTATAAGTCGGGTCGCTTGCATAAAGACGCTGACAGCCTCTCACGTCACACTGTTGAGCTCCCTGAGGCCACCCCACCTACTGATGTCGCTTGTGTGTTCGCAATATCCGACTTTCTCCACATCGGTGACGAGCAGCGCCGTGACCCGTCGCTCCGTTCCCTCATTCAACGACTTACCTCTTCATCACCCGATTTTTCCACGCGAAACTTCACCCTACGAAATGGCGTCTTATACCGCCATAACTTCCGTGCTGACGGTCCGGACCTCCTCCTCGTTGTGCCCAGCCACCTGCGTTCGACCGTTCTGTACCAGCTACACGACGTACCCACCGCAGGCCACCTAGGGATAACCAGAACTTATGATCGAGTGCGGCGCAGGTTCTTCTGGCCTGGCCTTTACCGATCTGTACGCCGCTACGTTGGCTCGTGTGACAGCTGCCAGCGTCGGAAAAAGCCTCCCACACTTCCTTCTGGAGAACTTCAACCCATCGAAATTCCCCATGAGCCGTTCTTCCGAGTGGGTCTCGATTTACTTGGTCCCTTCCCACTGTCGTCAGCGGGAAACCGGTGGGTCGCCGTTGCGACAGATTACACGACGCGGTACGCCATCACCCGTGCCCTTACAACAAGCTGCGCGACCGACGTCGCTAACTTTCTTCTCTACGACGTCCTTCTGCACCACGGCACTCCCGGCCACCTTCTAACCGACCGCGGGAAAAACTTTCTGTCCAAAGTTATCGACAACATCCTCCGCTCTTGCTCGACGAAACACAAGCTTGCCACGGCCTATCACCCGCAAACTAATGGCCTCACCGAACGCTTGAACCGGACGCTGACCGACATGCTGTCTATGTACGTGTCTTCTGACCACCGAGACTGGGACCTTGCATTACCATTCGTAACTTTCGCGTACAACACCTCCCGCCATGACACGTCCGGTTTCTCCCCATTTTATCTACTGTTTGGCCGTGAACCGGCTTTGCCTTTGGACTCGCTCCTTCCTGCCTGCTCCTCTGAATACGCTCGCGATGCTATCACTCGCGCCCATCAAGCTCGTCAACTGGCTCGCGACCATCTTCTTGCTTCGCAAGTCTCACAAAAGACACGGTACGACGAACATCACCGCGCGGTCCACTTTCCTTCCGGGATCCCTCGCCTGCTCTGGTCCCCTGCACGTCGTGTTGGCCTGTCCGAAAAACTCCTCCAACCCTATTCTGGTCCATACAAAGTGTTGCGTCGCGTCACAGATGTGACGTATGAGGTTGCTCCTACCGTCTCTACTTGGGCATCGTCCTCTACTGTCCCGCCTACCAGTGTTGTCCATGTCGCCCGCCTCAAGCCATATCAGCCCCCGCTGACCGATTCTCCTTAGACAGCACCGAGACGGTGCCTCTTCCGCCGGGGGTCATGTGACGGGGCAATCCCTGTTCGCGCCAAACATACGGTGGGCGCTGCGCCGCTGATTGAAGACGATGAGAACGACAACGCTTGGCCCCGGACTCACGCTTCAGCCTAATCCAGTGCTTCCCAGCTTATTTGTACTTATAATTAGCTTCACCTTACGCGTCTTCGCCACGTAACAATATTGACAGGAATTTTTTCTGCACTCGTTCAAAATACTAATGGTTGGACTGGCAGGTTCCATTCCAAACGACAGATTGAATATTCTAATTGGGGGAGGCAAGCTGATGAGTAAAGCTTGAAAAAAGGAAAAGGAGAAGTGAAATGTCTGTCTTGTAAGCCTGCACACCGCACCCAGAGAGCGGAGGGTCCGCCCGAGCATCAGTCGTATATGGGGAAAGAAACTGCGGGAACTGTCGAAAAGAACTCCGAGGTCTCTAACCTCGGAAACATTTGACAGACGAGCATTATTAAGCGTGCAAGAGAATTGGAAGGCATGTGTTTTCCGGCTGTAGGTGATAACTTTCGCTTTATTAGAGTTGACAATTGATCCCTGCTCTGCACACCAGCGCGCGAAAGATGAGATGTCATGTTGAAGAGCAAGGCAGTCCTCTGGGCAATTAATTATTTTGTAAACCTTTGTACCGTCAGCATACAAAAGGAAAAAAATGAGCTCTAAATAGAAGTAGGCACATCGTTAATGAAAAGTGAACACAGAAGAGGGCTCAAGACGGACCCCTGAGGTACACCGCTGATAAGAATGTAGTCGACAGATCTTTGGCCATGTACACTGGCATAACAGCATCTGTTAAGAAGATAGCTGCCTAGTAAGGCAACTAGCGGAGCATTGACGCCACAGAACAACAGTTTTTTGAGCAACAGTCGGTGAGTAACAAGGTTGAGTGGGAACGTTATTTGAGTGGGAACGAACGAACTGCCAGAATTTTTAAGGGTCACGCGCTGCACTAATCACCACGGACTCAAGGCAGGAACTATAGTCTCTTTTATAAAGCTTTTTGCACGTTGAGCCGCGAACACGAAAATCTTTCTTCCACTAACGAGGCCAGAGTCACGTGCCTTTTTATGGGCGCGATCTTTCAGCATAAGGGAGTTCATTGGAGAACCAAAAAGGAAATTTCTGCGAGGTTTTGCACTTTCGGATAAACCGGTCCAAACGATTCTTTACAATTTCAGTGAAGCAGTCGAATTGCGCAACATCAGAGTTGATCAAGACAGTGGACCAATCGGCAGAGGAAAGATATTAGTATAAACCTACATGGTCACCCCGTCAAAAGCAATAACGGCGAAGGGTAGAGTATGGGGATGGAGCTATGTCACGCTGTACGCTTAAAGATGCGGAAATGATAAGTGGAGGGAGAAATTTATCAAGACGCACAACACCAATGTCCGAATGAAAAACTTGCTCGTTTGAAATGTCCGTAAAACAAAGGTCTAAAATGGTACCACTGAAGTTCTTGGTACGATTTAACTGGTGCAAAGAAGTAATAGCTGAGAAATCAAGAATCATGCTGCACGTTTGTTCATTGTTATAAGTGTAGTGACAAAATGTATGTTTATCCCATTTAGCGCCTGGTGTGTTGAATTCACCCAAGGCAAGCAGCTTGTGATTGCTGGTAAGTGTAGATGCTTGCTCGATAGAAGAAAGGACACTATTGAACACCGAAGGGGTGGTATCAGGGGGAACATAAAACGCCCAATAAGGAGCTTCTTGCCTTCAAAGAGGCGCACATCAAGCCCGACAGATTCCCGTTGTGTTTCAAGCTCCGGACGTCTTACGCATTGCAGCGACCTCTCTACCGCTACAAGAACACCTCCGCCTTTTTTTCTTAAAACCTCCCGAATTCCTGTCAGCACAATAAACTTGATATTTAGGAGGAAAATACTGAGCGGAGGAAATGTCCTTTCAAAGCCAAGGTTCTGTTATAACAATGATTGCGAATATAGAGGACAGAACATTCGCAAAAAACTCAGAAGATTTAGTACGAAGCCCAGGAGCATTTTGATACAATATTTCGAAGCTAGCGTTACTTTTTGCCATCGAGTGGAACGCAGTTGGTGTTGCGGGAAAGAATCATGTCTTAATGAATTCTACCTCGAAAGGGCTTGAACAAGTAACAACAACAACACAACAATAATATAAAAAATATAATAATAATAATAATAATAATAATAATAATAATAATAATAATAATAATAATAATAATAATAATAATAATAATCAATCGTTTATTAACGTGCCCAGGAAGAGCCGGAGGGCCCTTCTGCTAGCGCACGAAGGAAAAAAAACAGGCAACGTAAGATGCCCACACCTCACAAGTAATGCAATTAAAGGACAGCGATACTGACACACACACACAAATTACACACTGTCGTACACCAGAATATACATGCACCCACAGAAAGCACAAACACACATATACACACAAAAACAAGTACAGTGCCTTGCAGTAAGGCATGTGACATCACGCCACGGGTCGTCATACACAGATATTTTCAAAAGTATACATTAATGTTAACAAAGTTTAGTTGCGCGTAAACGGAGTGAATCAAGATAGCTTATATGTAAGAAAAGGAGCATGGAAGGAATGTACATCTAGAGAAAACCAGACATAATTTATAAACCAGAAAACCAGAATATAAAAAAATTACATGTTCTACAACAACTTACAATATTTATTCTGGATTTAAGGAATTTTCTTTAGAAAAATTCCCAAATTTTACCCTTTTTCAAAAACTGCCAATATGTCGGGTCTTTTACAACAGCATCTAGAACATCTAGGAGTGCAGGCTTTTTTACTGGTATTTTTGTATTATTTTCCGGTCTTCGTGCGAGTTTTACTTTCTGTAGACAAGATAATTCACTAGGAAAAATGCACTGCCCCACATCAAGCATTTTGGTGTAATTTAAAATCCAAATAAAAATAAGGTCACCATAGTTTGGATTTTATGTTTAACTAATGGGAGCCAAGGGGTATTTTTATCACCTGCCTGAAAAACAGGTAGAACTATTTTTGTAGTTTTCCAGCTACAGAGCGCCAAATATGACCTCGTTAGCAGTGGTGTGTTGCCATACTGGAGTGGTTTATACGAAGCTTCTGATAACCCCCTAGTGCGGGAAATATGTGGTGCAAGTAATAAATTATAAACGTGACACTGCGCGGACCATTCTTTGTAGAAATTGAACGTGTATAGAGTGCACCACACTTAAATCTCGTGTTGTACCTGGCGGTCGCAAGCTCATGAGTTATAAAATACATCGACCTTGCCTCGTCTCAACCACAAAAGTTTGATGTGGCAGGAAACGTATTAAGACCTCCGGGATTAAAATGACTGGCGCAATATTTTGATAAACACGACTGAGGTGTTAAGCGATACAAAATGCCAAATTAACAGGGACAGCAAATTATTCGTCTGTACAAAAGATATGCATTTCCGTTGCCTTATCTGGTACTCGCACTCTTTTTCAAGCTCGGTGATGTCACCCCCGTGCAACTGCTGTCAACTAAAACCTTAAGTCCACGTGAACTACTTTCCAATGTTTTATGTGGCGCCAGGCGCTACAGTAGGGGCACTTAGCACGAATGAGTCCGTATGTGTTTACTGTTATTGCGGAGGCTTCTCTGAGAAGTTTTTTTGAGCCAGAGTAGGTTCAGTGGCCCTTTGGCAAGGGGACTCGTGGTGGTATCGGTGATCACCGCCATCACACGCACACACCACCGGTGTTCTCTATTTCTTCAAAGTGTCCAACCTTGAAGAAAATTGTCTCAGGGGGACAGAAGCAAATCACATGCAAGATTTGGGTGATAACACTACCTACGATAGCTCTTTCATGCTATAGACCTCTTGAAGAAATCGTCCGAAAATCGTAAACAACAAAAACCACAGTTGCGGCCAAACCACGTGGAAAAGCGTTAAGAGCCAAAACTTTTTAACTCCATCAACATTAGGAGGAAGTACGAACACTAAGTTTTAAAAAATATTGGGACCGATTTCTGAAAAATACTTGAACACCAAGTACAGAATATGTGAACATACGAAGGGTGATAATGTTCAACGTGACGTAGAAAACAAAGGGGGCTCACACTAACGCGGAAGACTTGAGGGTATCGAAGTTGTACGCAACCTTCACGGCAATCACGAAGGCCGTGATGGTCATGATGGTCATAAGCACTTGATGAAGGTTGTGATGGTGACCACTACGATTGCAGACGAGTTGCTTCTTCGCTGCCGCAACGAACTTTATTCCACCATTGTTGCCATAGTTCAGGTTTATTTCTTTCCCCGTAATCAAATGGACGACATCCTGGCTAAAAAAGTGCTTGAAGAGCCTGACGAAGGCCAGGACGCATTTGGAAGGCACTGCACACACAATGCAAAAATACAGCTGGAATAATACAGTTTCGCTAAAGTTTCACAAAAACACGCCATAAAGAAGCAAATTTCGGAAGAAAGAAAAAGAAACAGCTTTTAACTGCATCCCAAAGAAGAATTAAAAATTTGGATTTGAAATGTTAAAAACCTAAATTTTCACACAGGAAATTTAAACACACTAACACAATCACAAAGCAACACATACGAAAGCAAAGCAAACATGATGCACAAAACACTATAGGCACACTGTACATAACCAGCAGGTCAGAAACACAGAAGCTAGATAAAGTAACGACTGAACACTCCGGATATTCTTTTGTTACAATAGCACGATGTATTTTTGAAGCTGCCTCCTGTTGTATCCAGCAGTTTTTCGGTGTTTGTTTAGAGTCATGGGAATAATATGAGCTAATGATCGAAACTTGTAATTTGTACGGAAGTGTGGTACCGTCCATATATCGGCGCAGCGCGTTTTGACAGCCTGTGAGTAATTGTGTAACGTATGGCATAGAGGAAAGGTAATTAACAATTTTAGTTGATAAAAACTTGAACATTTGCAATAGGCAAAACTCGTACCTTTTATCGACTTGTAGGAAATTATATGCACTTCAAACTTTTCTCCTGTTGTGTCTGTGCGATTTAAATTTGATATTTGTCGAATAATTATTTTCTGTATGGTGACAATCCTATTCGTTTTGTTTTTGTGGTTGTAGCCCAGACCAAACTGCAGTAATTAAAGTATGAACAAAATTCAAATAAGGCGTAGTAAATTTGAAGCTATGGTTCGAGCTGAAGGGTACTACGACAACGCGATAGTAGTCCTGTAACTGCCGAAAACGTTTTGCTAAGAAAGTCGATTTGAGTGTCCCAGTTTAAGATTGAAGAAAAACATACTCCTTCAATTTTGTGGTCGCTGACAATGAAAACTGGCTGGTGTTATTAATTTTCCTGATGCAAAAAATAGATGTTTCTTTTGAGCACGAAAAGGGATGGCCTTCGTATTCGCTGGTTTAATTCTGAGCTCATTAATTTGGACCATACACATGCCTTGTTAAGATCTTAATTGCATTTTACAATTATGTTATCTAGATACAACTGGAGGCAGTAAAAGTGATGTCGTCAGAATAGATCAAAAATTTAACTTTGCTATCAATCTGGACAATGTCGTTTATATAAGTGTAAATAAAAGGGGACCCAAAACACTACCCTGAGGTACTCCGAGCGAGACAGGTAAAAGAGATGATTTGTGGTTATTAATAAACAAATTGGGCCCATCTCCCCGCGAGGGGGACTCGAGTAAATGCGTCGCATAGGGGTTGGGTGTATTGCGTTAACGTTTAGTGTTTGGGGAGTTGGTGGTAGTGAATGCGTTGTATCAGCAGCTTCTTTACGTAGTTTGAATGATTTGATTGATTGATTGATTGATTGATTGATTGATTGATTGTAGGGTTTAACGCGCAGACGCAACGCAGGCGATGAGGCGCGCCGTAGTGGAGGGCTCCGGATTAATTTTGACCACCTGGGGATGTTTAACGTGCACCGAAATCTCTTGCACACGGGTGTTTTTGCTTTTCGCCTCCATCAGAAAAGCGGCCGCCGCGGCCGGGAATCGAAGTAGTTTGAATGAGTCAAGGATATAAGGCGCGTTCGTAGCCTCCCATTCTGTGTCGGCTTTGTGGCGCAGTGGGTAGAGCACCATGTACATTGCGTTCCGCCCGCAGGGTCAAGGGATCGGAACCAGGCGCCGGATAGTATTTTTTTTATATAGTGTGAATGAGTCAAAGATATAAGGCGCGTTCGTAGCCTCCCATTCTGTGTCGGCTTTGTGGTGCAGTGGATAGAGCACCATGTACATTGCGTTCCGCCCGCAGGGTCGAGGGATCGAAACCAGGCGCCGGATAGTACTTTTTTTTTATATAGTGTAGGGGGAGGAGTGCGGACAACGATGGTGCGGACTATGAATACGGACGTCAACGCGGGTGACATCGTGAGTTACTGAAATGCTCTGCATTTAAAACGCATTCCTGTTGGTCGTTTATGTACGAATCAAGCAAGGCCACAGATTTTCCGCGAATACCGTGTTGTTTAAGCTTTGCAGTAAGAACGTAATGGTCAGTCAGAAGTACAGAAAGAGACGTAATGTATACAAGTTTTGTTTCTTATAATATTTTCTTTTATCGTCACTGAAGCCTATTCTGTGGATCGTCGTACCCGAAAGGCAAATCGAGACTCAGTTAGTACTTTATTGCATCAAAGAAGTTTGTAAATAGGCAAAATATATTTTTTTAAGCTCTAAAAAAACAGGTACAAAAAAGATTGGTCTGTAATTTGTAGGATTGTTCCTGTCTCCCCCATTATCTATAACGGATAATCTGGCCCTTTTCATGGCATCGGGAAAAAGTGTCATACTCAATTGCTATGTTAAAGATGTGAGCAAGACAAATTTAACACCAAGACATATTTAACACGTGGAATTTCAATGTTATCAATATCCAGTGACCTATTATTTCGCAAAATCATAAACGTATTGTGGATCTCATGTGCGTCGGTTGGTTCAAAACATATACTGTCAATATAACTGCTATGGTGACTGCTTATATCTGGTGGGCAATTATCGTTACATTTATATTAACCGAGTGAATATTGAAGTAGTCTTCAAATTTCTTGCTTTTGAGTTCACGGTTGCCAAGAGTTACCATATCTACAGCAGACCTATTATTATTCCGATCGAAGACATCGTTTATCTTCTTCCGAGCAACATCATGGCGCTGCCGAGTAATATGCCCAAAGATATGTTGATAATACTTTATTTTAGAGCGCCGCAACTCTGTGTTAAGGTGAATTTTGAAACGTTCAAACTGTTCGAGCTTTGCTTTCGAGCGGGTTCGCAAAAAAATGATAGAGAAGATTTTTACATTTCATCATATCTATGTGTTCTTTAGTCACCCAAGGCTTCCGTATCTTTTTCGACAACTTCAACGCCGTGAACAGAAAATGACGCGCATTAATGTGCACAAAGGCTCGCACCATTTACATTTTGCTTGTGAAGCATAAACGATCAGTCATGGTTTAAATTATTCGAGCCTGTCTTGGGCGACCAGCTAAGCAAATAAAGGCACAGATCAAGCACCTTTCTCCACGGAAGATGTGTGGTAAATAGAAAATACCGGACAGTGATCACTCAAATCCGATGCTACTTAGCACTGTCCCAGCACTGCAGACAGTAGTTTCAATATTGGTAATAAGCATGTCAAGCGCAGAAGTAAATTGTGCACGCGACAATGTCGCGTGCGTGCCTATCTTTCTGGTGATGACTTCGCACTCACGGAACAACGGGACGCAAGCACATTTTCTGCACTGCGAAGCCAAATACACCGAAACAGCAGTCTTTCACACGATGTTCTTATGCTCTCTAAGCCTGTCATCGACACATCTACCCGTCTGGCCAATATAAGTCTCGCAACAACCGTCACTTGCCCTGTTCTTGCAGCAAAAACTAAAGTGCTGATTAAGTTTCCGAAGCCATATGTAAAAATTCTAATATTGAATTCTCGACCAAACCGATCTTGGTCCCAGATATTCAAGTAAAATTCCCGCCACAAGTTAGGTTATAATTGTTCTTGCTTGCGAAATATAAAAACTCTTCGCAGAAATCTAGAAATTGCAGAACACTCTCTGTCGGAGGGCGATAGATACATAACACGGATGATTTGCTTGTGGCATATCAACAAAAGTACTTCATAAGCATCCGTAACTCATGAGACTTCGGATAGTATTTCACGTTTTCAGTAGTAACATAGATAGCCACTCCACCACCGAGTTTGTTCGCACAATTTACGTAAAAGGTATTATGACCTGGAAAATTAAAAAGTTTAGAATTGCTTTGATACCAGGTTTCCTAAAACATGATTATGGTAAACTTAAAACAAAATTTTCTAAGAATAAAGCAACGGAATCCTGTTTATCACTAATAGAACGTATAATAATATGTAGGACTGATTCAAACGACAAATTGTGAAGTTAAACTTTGTGTGGCAGACAAAAGTCGCTGTAGTTCATGATGTACTCTGTGGTTTCGGACAAGAAGCGAAGTTTTCTTCAGGGCCCTACATCTCATTTTGCCGCTCCAGGACGCATTACGCTTGGAGTACTGATAGGCTTCTTCGCACAGATCTTGCCGAGATCGTTTTCAAGCTTTATCGACACAATGGGCGGGTCATCACCTTCCTTCTCAAATATCTTTCCATTGAACGAGAAGACGGTTTGGCAGTGGTGTTCTAGCTTCCTTTTGACGGCCATGGGGAGCAGTTTCTTTTGTGCCGGGCAAAAATGTTTGTTAACATATACTGGTGCGGTGTTATGAAGCCCAAGGTCATTTTTGGTTAGCAGAGTTTTCTTTGCTTTCTTCCGCACAGTGTCGGGTTTTGTGGGCCACTTGAACTGGACAATGATATGGGACTTATCAGCGTTGCCAGTCGGCACACGACGGCAAGCCCCAATATCAGCGTCCTCGATGGGCTCGTTTATCGCAGAGCCAACTTTCGAGAGGATATCAGTGACGGCTTCATGTCTTTTCTGATTACACCTGTATCTCCAAATTCGCTTTCCTAGAGTACTGCTCCATGTGAACACGGCGCCCTTCCAAATCTTGCAGAGTGCTTTCCATCGCTGCTTTCTTCGCGGGAAGCGCCTCGTTCTCAGATGCAAGCATCACATTCTTAGTAGTTCATCTTCTGTTTTTTTAGGTCCCCAATGTTTCTCTGAGCGAACTCAAGGCTTTTAGCAAAAACTTTCTGTTCCAGTTTCAGTTCACGAATGTCATTCCGCATTTGGCGTTCCAGCGTTGCGCGATGTTCTTTGAGTTCAACCCTTATTTCTTTCTGTTCTTTCGCAAATTCTGCTTTCATCTCATCTTTCATATTTCCGATTTCCTTTCAACACAAACTATAGGAAATATTTGTCAGAAACAATACAACTGGGCAGGAGTGACGAGCGTGCAAAATTATTTCTTTGGGGGCGATTCATGCGTTTTGGCCCTAAGTGTGAGCGTCTTTCATTTTTTGGAAGTGGTGATCATTCAACATCACCTTGGAGGGGCGTACGCTATGGCGCGTACTTCTCGTTCTCAGAAAGTGTTGCAACGATTACGGTGAACGCTGGAGTATTTTTGCCAAGCATGGCCAATCACCCTAAGTAGGTATGCCTGGCTTGACGAACGTGCGCATGGGCCACTGGGTGGTCGCCGCGAGGCACGCATACACGAGCGCTTGGAATTGGATTGGATTGGATTGGATTGGATTGGAAAATGTTAATTGAGCATAAAACTGGTGGCTTCCTTATTCCAGATAGCCGCGAGCTAGAGTAGCTGCTTGAGCGCGAGCGATGAGGAGTTCTTGGTACTCGCACCGTGAGCTGGCCAGCACGCGCTCCCACTGCTCAGGGGATGGGGAAGGGAGGGGGTTTGGCGCGTAGGGGCATTCCGAGACCAGGTGGTAGGTAGTGTTTGGGACGGAGCAAGAAGGGCAGTTGTAGGGGTAAGTGGAGGGAGAGATGTAGCGCAGTATTGTGGTGTTGTAGAATGCGTTGGTCTGCATTCGACGCCAAATGCGGTCGGGCTGTGTTCTGAGGGATTGGTGAGAAGGAGGGTGCCTTGGTTCAATCAATCAATCAATCAATCAATCAATCAATCAATCAATCAATCAATCAATCAATCAATCAATCAATCAATCAATCAATCAATCAATCAATCAATCAATCAATCAATCAATCAATCCATCAATCAATCAATCCATCAACCAATCAATCAATCAATCAATGGTTTATTTCAAGCATAGGCACATAATATTTGCAAGCAGTGCTTGGACCCTTTGCCAAAGGCTAGTTGTGGGTCAAAATTCGGAAATGCATAGTTATAAGCAGTCTCATTGTTATCAATCACTGTATAAACATACGGTCAGATTGCAGTAACTACCAAAACAACGTCATACATAACACGTGATGAATATTTGAAAAAAAAGAACAAGAAATGCCGCGAACTTTACGACTGTAGGCAAGTGATCTTGCTGAGATCAAAAGGAAAAAAAAAACAACTACGTTTCTAATGTTGGGAACACTCATGGGCATATAACAACAGAGAATGATTTCTCAGTTTTTTACAGAAGTTATGGTCATTCCTTAGGTCAACAGCGATTTTATTCCTCACTTTCGCAACAACGTACTGTATAAGTCGCTCACCATAAACATTATGAGTAAGGAGAAGATTGAAATTGTTAATGCTGAAATTTCTTGTGTGCCGTAATGGACTATTAAATAAGGAGACAGGAAATGGATGATTGTTCCTTACTATGCTGTATGTGATTAGAGCCGTTTTATCCTCACGCATGTGATCAAAAGGTAATAGTCGAAGCTGAGTAAACAAAGGCTTACTGTGTTCATTGTATTTGGCGAAATTCATAATTCTAATCACACGTTTTTGCAATCGTCTGATGGGGTTAAGGTACGTAGTGAACGTCCGGCCCCAGGACTCTAAACAATATGTCAGGTGACTGCTGATAAAGGCATGGTAAATTATAAGCAGGATGTTTGCGTCAAAACAATCACGAGCTTGTAAAAGGGCGTAGCATCCGGATGCTATCTTCGAACAAACATGCGTAATTTGGTTCTTCCAATTTAACTTGCTGTCGAGCGGTTTACCTGTCGAGCGGTCGCTGCGACAGCCGCTCCCGCGCGCGTGTGCTCGGCAATTTGTTGGTATTTTTAACAGTGGACATGAAAAATTAAGAATTTCTACAGAGCTTCGCCGTTAGGAAAATAGGCAAGAATGGCCAGCATGAAGATCACGTTTTGTCTGCTCGGCTTGTCTGCTTTCTTTCTCTCGCCTTTTTCACGCTCTGTTAGGGTGACATATATCTCGACGAAAAAGTAAACAAAGATGGCATTGCGCCATGTGCAGGCCTAAGTGGCGGCCCTAACTGACATGTTGAAATGGGAAGGCTATGTGGTAGCCAAAATGGTAATGCGCTGCTTTTGGAGACAGTGTGCCTGTGATTCAAGAACTATATAGAAGAGCAAGTCATGATGTATCTGTAAAATATACAGGTGCGGGTCTACTATTTGTGTTGCAATGACACAGTATGTACGTTTTGCAAACAACGTCTTTTGTATAGCTATAAGAATCGCTTAAGCCTGGGTATAATCATAATAAAGCAAAAGGAGTTGCGTCCCTGAGGGCTGCCTCTTGTCACAAACTATAGTACGCTTTCGCCTTCCTCTGGTGGCAGCCCTAAAACAGGCATGACTGTACTCTATGAACATCCATTTGAACACATGGCGAGATGGTGTATTCAATCAGCAAATACAAAAGAGATGCCGTAGACAATGGGTTAATCAGTAATGACTCCAAAGGTGCGCACGTGCTTATTATAGTTTAGGAAAAGATAGAATAATACTTATTAATGCGTATAACCTTAACGATCGTGTTTCACCCAATATTGCAACCTCATGGGAGCATTCTTCAACGACGAAATACCTTTACTTGTGCATGACCCACTTTGGAAGCCCTTTTGCCCCTCCTGCGTGCTGCGGCAACTGCATAGAACCAGAAGGTAGTGCCGGGCCACGTGGTGGTGAGCTGCTCTGGCACCAGAATTAAGTGACCACAGTTTCGATGGGTGTAATATCTTTTATATCGGAGCTCTTGCAATAGATATTGAAACTCTGGCGAAATGTGGTTTTTGCCGCAGCCCGGCTGTTGAACGCGGCTCCCCAGTGCGCATTACTCTCCGGGCCCATGTTCTACAGCTTCGAAAGACTAGAATATGTCAACTCCCACGCCGTTTCTTGTTAACGACAAAACGTACGCCGTAGTTTGTTTGGAAGTTTTATGCCTTGTTACAGAGCTCACCAGAAAAACAAAACGCCGTCACGGCTTGTAAAATTGGAGCAACATCAAACAGATTTTCCGAAAAGAAAAACCATTCACCGACGCATCCATTGAAAAGGTCCTGATGCTGTACGCATGGACACACATAAGGCGTGACCATGAACGAGGTTGCCAAAAAGCATGCACCACCCGTCAACTTGACTACGACAATGGTTAAACTCGGAAGTTTTCACGGGAGGGATTCCTTGGATGTCGCATGAGTTTGGACATTGACTCGAAGACGGTTTGCACTTAGACTCGTTGGTCTTTGACTTTGACTCGCAACTTTGCAACGCAGCGGCTTTGACTTTCGCCATCCGCTGTATCATTCCGCAAAAAAAAGCCTCACGTTGAACCATTATCGTCGTTAGGCGTAGGGGCGGAATATTTTACTGGGTAATTTTGCAAGTTCATTCACCCCTGGCCAAATCGAAACTTCTTTGGCCGTCTCGGAATGGAGCAATCGAATAGACGTAAGCTTCATGACCCGAGGGACCAAGGTTCGATTGCGACTATGGGAAGCGTTTTCTTCTTTCGCTTCACCCTGAAGAGTATTTTTCTCTGTGTCACGCCATCAGTAACAAATCAAAAGCTTCATTTTCAAAAATGGCATTTGCTTGCTTGATTACTGATGGGGGAACTTATCTGCCTCAAACAATGCTCATCAATACACAAGTGACATCCATATGTCCGCCAGGAGTACACCTGAAAGGAACTAGATCTGTGTCTCCCGGGCTAGTAACGGAAGCTCTTTACTCCCCACAAGATTGGTTAAATGGGTCCTGAAATACCTTCCGCCGATGCATGGATGTACATGTAACCAAATGAAGCAATGTATTAGCAATCTCCTCCCGCAAGCATTTCGTTAAAGCGATGAGTATTAGCTGAGAAATCGTAAATCGAAAACCGCGCATTATCGTCGCTCGGGTTTCCTCCTCCTTTGAACTTACTCTCCGCTGTTGACAGCGCGCGAGCCTTGCCTCCCATGATGCTGCGCTCCTCAGCGGTGACGTACTTCCGCTGTTGCGCTGCAGAGACTGCCGTCTGCTACAGGCAAGCTTTGTTGACACCATGAATCCCGCACTCCGCTCAAGGCTTGACAAGCGAACGAAAAATCTGGCCGCATGTGTGCGGCGGCCTGGCCTTGCCCTTTCGTGGTGTACGTTGCTGCAGTTGCTATCGGCGGCACGTGACTTTTTATCGGCGTGAGCTCGCAGCCGCACCGGGAGGATCGTGCGCTCGTTCTCTTTGATGCACCGCGCACTGTTTACCCAAAAAGCACCGTGTCAGATGTGGCCCCGCTGGTGCCGGGTCTTATTTTGCGGCGGTGGTAATTCGTGCCTTAAACCGATACAGAACCCGTGCACAAAACGCTTAATCATGGGACCAGTTCAGCTTGGGGCGACGCGTGGTGGAGAGTGGCAACGTTGGCAAAACATGCTCCGCCGTGGCTCTGAGCTTTCTAGCGCTGGAGCGAGCGCCATTTTTTTGACAATCTTAAACATCGGTTGCCTTGGCAACAAGGCCAAACCACTCTATAAGTTCGTCACGGTTCCGTGATCCCGGTTCACCTCGGGGCCCCACCTCGCAACATGTGGGCACTGCAGGCGTACCACTCACTCCCAATGGGAAGTGCGAGATGCGTTTGGCATTACAGGAGGCGATGGTGTATGTGTTGTGGACGCCGTTGTTTCGCGATGAAATGCGACGTTGTGCTTCTGCGGGTGGATAGTGCTTCCCATGTTCTCGATTATCTTTCTCGAGCGACGTACGACTGAACCTCGCATGGGATATGTGCAGTGTGCGTGGCAAGCCATCTCGGCTTGTGCGCCAGGGTTAAGTGACTTGCTGTTCGTCCCCGCAAACCGCACGCGAGGCAAGTGCCGAATTTACGACGGGCAGGAGGAGGCAACTCATCGTCTCTCAATCGCGGTTCAGACTTGCAACGCATGTTGTGACGTTGTGTTCGTTCAAAACGCATCTGTGGATTGTTTTGAAGTTAAATAAAATGTGTGCGTCAAACCGGGGCTTTCGGCTCAGGGCGTTCTCTGCGATTGCACGAAAGAACTGCCACGAGGCTTCAACGCTTTTTATATGGAACGTACTGGGGTAAGAGAATATCCATGTCGTGTTATGGCCGTGTTGCATTCAATACAAACGGTTAAGCGTTTGTTTGCACTTGTTTCGTTTGTCGTAAAATGTCAAAGCACTCCGGCACTACGCTGGCAGATGAGCCGGCGAGCCGACGCTGAGCAGACGACTCGTCTCTTTGTCGGAAGTGCGTCAAAAAGTCGCCCAATAGCAGGATGTAGAGCTCATGACGAACATCTGGGAATCGATGACGTAGACATGTGAAGATGGCGGCGTCCAAAAACACGAAGGGAAGGGTAAGAAAAAAGCGACAAACTTTGCAACAAATGTGTGAGCTTTCAGCTGCGGGTGAAAGAGTAATACTTGGCACAGGTGACGTTGACGACCCAATCTAACGATTGCGCTAGTTCATTTAGTGTGCTCAAAACGCCTTTCAGGGACACTTTAAATAGCTGCGCTAGGATGTTTGACCGCACTAAAGAGATACGGGTTGCATAATCTCATAAAGTTCGGGCTAATTTTGATTAGGTAGTGTCTGTGAACAGGCTAACGCTGCACATATTTCTCGTAAACTAGTACTTGGGCTGTGTTCAGAAACCTTCGGCACAGCTGGATGGTATAAAATTGAGTTTCTTTATTCGCACTTCTGTAGCCTGCGAGGGGGTGAACGCGTACGCTATGCCTGCTCACCGACAATGCCGTTGGTCTAATGGGCGGCCGTACGTCACCCTATACGAGGAGTCGCTGAACAAATGGGCAACTATCCGAAGTACGGAGGCAACATCGCCTAGTATAAGCAGAAAAGAAGTTTTCAACTTCCCTGTATCATGTTTCAGTAATGCAACGCGGCTGTTGAGATAAATAAGATGATCACTGCAGCATCCAAGTCTTGTTTACATAGTACCGCAAAGACTGCAGCTGTTTACGAAACAACATGGACGCGCACAAAAATTTTCCCGCGTTGATATGAGCCTCCGTACCTGCTTTTCCAAGATGCTTCTGGCCGGAGGGTTCATCCAGACGACTTCTTCTTCTGAGCAGGCGTCTCCACCCAGCGGGAAAGCCACACGGCCGCTGCGCTCACACTGCACGTAGCACGGTTTGCCGACGATGTGCTCGCAAGGGACGGACGCTTTCACGTTGGGCTCCTGTCCTGGAGGGAGCCCAAGGGGGATCGGCTCATCTTCAACGAATCCTGGAAGACATTCATTGAAGATGAGCCGATCGAGATCCTTCGAAAAGCGCACCACCGTGTGCTCTTGGGCGCGCGACGCCATCTCACGCAACAGCGACGACGCACTACAGCGACCGCGACCGCCTTTGTTTGCCCTCCGCGAACACATCTGAAATAGGAGCCCTATCTGAATGCCCTTGAGCCAGCGCAGCGACATCCTCTGCCGCTTACACAATCGCTTATCGGGCTTCTCAGGCGCGCCTGCCTGCCGGTATCCGATAGCACTAAAAGCACCAGCTCCCTTTTGTATCGCCGATTTGTTATTTTCCACAAAGGAGAGAGGAATACAAAGAACGACCAGTAGATTTAAATGTGACGATGCAATGATAGTTTCAATTTTAGCAGACACGTAGTGTAAGCCTGTATGGTGTACATACAGAAGAGGTACTTTGTGCTGTCTCGGTCAAAACAACCAATATTCAAAGAATGTGCACTTCAGCTACTAGTATATGACGCCGGAACTTGGATTATCACTGAGCACGTTGCAAAGCAAAAAAAATTGCTGTTGTACCAAGGAGCCATTCTGGGAAAATTCATAGGGATAAGCACTAGGAATAAAAAAATCAACAATGTCGAGTAGGGAAAAAAAGTATTCGAACAGTAACAATTATATTAAAAAAGCCCTAAGCAAATTATTCAGCAAAATTGCGGTTGGCTGTATTAGAGTGGAGGCGTACGGTTGGTCCTTGCAGAAGAAGTTGGGAGCAGAGGGCCGCCCACGCTGATTGGCCAATTTATACCAACCTGACTGGTCAGCGCATATGACGTCAATAATGGATGTGACGTGAAATTGTATTTGTATTTTCGTGGTATCACGTTCACTATCGCTTCTTTTCTATCAGAAAAACCGTGCCGACGTCGAGTCGATCAGCTCCGAGAGGTGAAAGTAGTCGATGCTGCTCTGTCTGCGACAGAGGGTTCTCACGGCAAAAAAGTAATAACATGCTCCAACAAAGAGGAAGGCGCATCGAAACGCTGGAATAAGCTTAGAAAGCAAAGAGGGGCTCATCAACTTTGCGAACTGCAACCATTACGCTACGAGCTTGGATCAATTAGTCCGCCGTCATAATAATACACAACATTGTCACCTCAATTGTAGTACAGTTGTTCTTCGGCAGCGCTCAAAGTAAAACATAGTGGATGAATTCGCGCTTACCTTCCTTCAAATTTAACGTGCTTTGTGTGGTGCTGTGGCCAGTGTTAATTACAGCAAATATGTCCTTGAGAAGTGTGGATTGCGAAGAAATGTAAGTAAGAGGTGATGCGTATTTCCGCAAGTACCCGCTGCGGCATTCTACATGCGCCATCGTCAGTCACTTTAATGACAGCCGCCGCTATAGATTGCTTGGGCTTCTGCTCTCTTAGTAACAACTCTCAAGCGATCAGATGGGATCATCACCGAGTGACCCAATAAAGTTTAAGTAATGGAGAAAGCTCGTCTACAAGCCAGCGGGTTGAGACTACCTCCCTGTTTTCACTTTACAAGGATGACCGCTCTACGTGAGGTCTAAAATTCTATTTTGGCGAAATGCGTACACCAGGATTATCTTTTCATCTGTCTTTCCTACGCTGAAGCTACAAGAACCCAAGGGAGTGACGGATGAGTCGGCCGTTTCGAAATTTTTTAGCAACATGAAATACTTAGGATTATTGGGCAGTGGTGTGCTAATTCTGAAATATACCGAGTTAAACTTTACAATACAAAACTCCAATATATGCTGTAAAAATATTTTTCCAGCAAAGAATACAAAAAGATCTTGCACTGTAGCCTTCAACTCGGGGCGGCGCTCCAAAATTAACAGCAACAAAAGCTTCCACTCGCCGTGGGGCTCAGTGGCTCAGGCGCTGTGCTGCTAAGCCAAAGACACTGGTTCGATCCCTGCCGGGGTGGCTCCTTTTCTGGTAGAGGAGAAAAACGAAAACTCCCGTGTATTAAAATTCTCGTGCAGGTCAAATATCGCCAGGTAGTGTAAACTCATCCGCCATCCTGCATTGTGGTGCTCATGATATCCCAGGTGTAGCTTCGGCGCTTTAAACGCCATATTCAGTCATAGTGGTGAAACAACGCGCAAAACAACAGGGCGGAAAGAAGAGGACAACAACCAGCGCTTGTGTTTTTCTCCTCTTCTTTCTGTCCTGGTTTTTTGCGGGTTATTTCACCACTGCGAATCTCTACAAACTGGCCCAGTTCACGACTCTCTTGATATTCACTCATGCTCATACCGCCAAATAGATGGCGTCCCAGCGGTGCTAACGAGGGAGACTAATTGGTTACGCAAACCTTTTTTTGCGTTTATCCATCAAGGAGTGCTGCTGGAGGAGAAGCCAGACATTTACATGGAATGGGTGGCAGAATGCTTTCTCTTTCAATGTCATTTGCAGCCAAATCGGTAGACACACGACAAATTTTTTTTCGAATAGATCTCGCTCTCAAACTAATTCAACGTTGGCAGTATCCGTGATAGTCTCCGCTAGCACACCAAACAATGCGATCCACCTGGACCTGGACACGAGCGCGGAAGCAATGGTCTCAGCTGTAATATCGTCAATTCTAACACTTCCACGCGGAAACAGGCAATCACAGTCAAGATGTAATGGTACCCCTTCGATTGTGGTAGTGGTCCAACCAGGTTCACGTGAATAGTAAAGAACCTCGCGTCCGGTAAAAAAAATGTGGGAAAAGGCGATGTGGTATGCCGAGAGACCTTGCATTGCTAGCAAGCGAGGAGGGAACGGGCCCATGGACTTATGTCGGAAGTCACGCCAGGCCAGAGGTAATTATCAGCAAATAAATGCTGTGAATAAGCACCAAAACCTCCCATAAATACGCGAAATAACAAGCGGCCCTCAGTCTCAAGTCGCAGCGAAGCAACCGACCACTGCGGCAGTCATTCCTGTGAGGCAGCAGAGGGTGTCAAGAATCCCTGAATCCGGACAGGCCGCCATAGGAATGTGAACCTGGAAACGTTTAACACGAGAACGTTATTTACCGAGGCGAGTTTAGAGGTGTTGTTCGAGGACCTAGAGGGTATTAAATGGGATATAATAAGTCTTAGCGAGGCGAGGAGGACAGGTGAAGTCTCTACAGTTCCTAAAAATTCACACGCCCTATTTTACCGTGGTTTATCGGACAGAAGAGAACTGGGAGTGCGATTTGTAGTCATTAAATGCATAGATGGCAACATAGACGAACACTATAGCCTCAACGAAAGGGTAGCCCGTCCTGTAATAGGGCTTAATAAGAGATACAAGCTCAAGCTGGTACAGTGCTATGCGCCTACGTCCAGCCATAACGACCTGCTAGTTCAATGCTTCTATGAAGATGTGGAATCGGCAATGGCTAAATTAAAAACGCAGTATACCATAGTTATGGGAGATTTCAATGCTAAAGTAGGCAATAAGCAGGCTGGAGACAAGGGAGTTGGGAACTATGGTCTGGGTCGTAGAAATAACAGAGGGGACTACTTGTAGAGCTCGCAGAAAGGAATAATCTACGCATCATGAATACCTTCTTCTTGAAAAGGGAGAGCCGGTAGTGGAGTTGGAGAAGTCCCAATGGGGAGTAAAAAGGAAATAGACTTCATACTATGCGATAATCCTGTTGTCGTGTAGGATGATGAAGTGCTCAGAAGGGTGAGGTGTAGTGACCATCGTATGGTAAGATGTCATATTAGGCTAGATCTGAAGGGGAACCGCAACAAGCTAGTACAAAAGAAGCTGATCAATGAGCTAACAGTAAGACAGACAGTTGAAAAATTGAGGATCGCGCTGCAGAATCGATGTTCAGCTCTAACACAGGAAGCAGGGTTCACAATACAGGAATCCAGCGATAATCTTACACCAATCATCAAGGAGTGTGCCTTCGAAGTCGGAGATATGATCGCTAAACAGGATACTGGTAAATTTTCCTAGGAAACGAGAAAGCATGACATAATCTACCCCAGCTTACGGAATAGAACTAGCAGAGCTGTCGAAGTTAATAAGCATAAGAGAGCTGACACACGGAGGTATAATAGGGAGGCGATTCAGCATGCTGTGAAGAACGGAGGCAGCCTGAAAGCAGTGAAGAGGCGTGTAGGCATGGGGCAAAATCAGATGTACACACTTAGAGACAACGAAGGCAATGTCATCAAAACTAGAGATAAAATAGTTATAGTACCGAGGACTTCTCTACAGATCTGTATAGTAACCACGTAATTCCGGGTAACACCTTACCGGAAGTAGTTCAGAGAAGATTGACATCCCACCCGTAACCGTAGAAGAAGTAAACAAGGCTTTCAAAGAAATGCAAGGGAGCAAAGCACCTGGTGAAGACCAGCTGACAGCAGACGTTTTCAGGGATAGGAAAGAAAATCGTACTAGAAAAATAGGCAGACCTGTATACGCAATGGTTAATGACCGCGCGTACACCGGAATCTTAGAAGAACGCATAGAATATCCTAATTAATAAGTAGGGGGACATGAAGGACTTCATATATTACAGGCCGATCAGCTAACTGTTGGTCGTCTACGAGGTACTCGCCAAGGTAATCGCTAACAGAATTTCTTCCACCCTAGATTTCAGACAACCCAATGAACAAGCGCGATTTTGTAAAGGCTATTTAACAATGGACCATATTCACACAACCAAACAGGGGATAGAGAAATGCGCGGAGCATACTCAACCCCTATAGATAGCCTTCATAGATTATGAAGAAGCATTTGACTCTGTCTAAACCTTAGTAGTCGTTCAGGCATTGCGCAATTAGGGTTTATACCAGAGTTATGTAATCATATTAAAGAATATCTACATGGGGTCCAGAGCCAACATAGTCCTAAATAAGGAGAGCCGTAAAATACACCAAGAGAGGGGCGTCAAACAAGAAGATACCATTCATCCAAGGTTCTTCACAGCATGATTACACGAAGTATTCAGAACATTGGATTGGGATCAGTGGGGCGTGACGGTTATTGGGAAATACCCGAGTAACCTTGGATTTGCTGAAGATGTTGCCTTGCTAAGTAACTCCGGGGACGAATTCCAAAGCATGATTGCTATGCTGGAAATAGAGTAGAATCAAGGGCTTGAAAATAATATGCAGTAAACTAACGTAATGCAATAACCTGGGTGATCACAGCGGTTTGAGATAGGTGGCAAGGCAGTGGAAGTGGTAATCAAATATATTTACTTAGGCCAAGTGAGGACCCCGGATCGCAACCATGAGACAGATAATTAGAAGGATAAGAATAGGGTGGAGTGCATTCGGCAGGAATTCTCGCCTAATGAATGACAGCCTACCATTGCCCCTGAAGAAGAAAGTGTATGACAGCTGCATCTTAGGGGTACTCACCTTCGGGGAAGAAACTTAGAGGCTCACTAAGAGGGTTCAAATTAAATTGAGGACCACGCAGCGAGCAATGGACGGAAGATAATAGTAGTATTAATAAAGGACAAGAAGACAGCGGAGTGGGTGAGGGAGCAAACGCGTGTTAAGGATATATTAGTAGAAATTATGAAGAAATGGGTGTGGGCAGGGCATGAAATGCGAAGGCAAGATACCGTTGGTCATTAGGGTCACAGAGTGAATCTCTAGAGAAGGCAAGTGCTGCAGAGGCGGCAGAAAGTTAGATGGTCAGATCAGATCAAGAAATTGGCGAGTACAAATTGGTCGCAGTTCGCACAGGACCCAGATAGTCAGAGATCCATGGGAGAGGCCTTTGCCCTGCATTGGGCGTAGATTAGCTGATGATGATAATGATGATGATGAAACGCTGTGAGGCATGGTTTTCTGAATGAAAGCGACGGTGAATAGAGTCGAATTCAATATACTTGAATGATGCAGGAATTTACAGCCGTTTACCGCTTAAGACATGGACAATCTCGCAGATGATGCTGGTTTCCGAATCAGGGTCGAGCATGTCCTAGAGTTGCAGGGATGACGTGTTTGAAGAACGCAGATTTCGGAGTTCTTCGTCACCTTGTTGTATTTAAGCCAATTGCTGAAGGCTTAAACCTGAGCGTTGTAATTCGAAAATACCGCTCAGGGCGTCGGCTGGTATGTTTTCAGGTACCTTAACGTGCTGAATGCCCTTTGCCAATTCTGCAACGTACGCCAAATGTCGTATCTCTCGAGGCGAATATGTTATTCTTTGATGACTTGAAGGTGCTAGTTAGAGGCTTGTGGTCGGTGAAGATCTCTTATGTGCTGCCTATGTGCGGCCTTCGAGGAAAAAGCGGAAATGCTTGACCACCAGGTACGCGGACAGTAGCCGCCGTCCAATAGTACTGTTGCCTTGCTCAGTTCGAGAAAATTTCCTCCAAAAGAAACGGAGGGAATGCCAGCAACCATGAAGTTTTTGCTGAAGTACGCATCGAACTACACAGTGCGACGTGTCTATCATCATGCTTGTGGGAGCATTGTGCCGCGGGTGGACTAGCAGAGTTGAAGATGCGAGGCGCTCTTTGATGGTAGTGAAGGCGAGATTAGCAGTGTCAGAATAGTCAAGACTTCACTGGTAAAATTTGGAAGCTCGAAGGAGAGCTTCGACGGGTTTAGCAATGGCCGCGCAGTGTAGATTGAAACGTCGGTAATAATTGACCAGAACCAGGAAACAGCGCAGCTCTTGGAAGCATTTAGGTCGCGGAAAGTCAATTATAGCCTTCACTTTGTCTGGTAGAGCGCGGATACCTTTGCGGTCAACGCGGTGACTGAGAAACTTCAATGATGTGCATCCCGAATGCACACTTTTCGTTTTTAGGTACAAGGCCATGCTCTGCAAGGCAATCGAAAACTGTCCTCAGATGGCGGATTGGCGCAGTTAACGATGAACTGGCGACAAGAAAATCGTCTATATATGTGGAAACAAAACGTAGGCCACGCAGGACGACGTCTTGAAAGCTCTGAAATGTCTGAACTGTATTACGCAACTCGAAAGGCATCCGCATGAGCTTGAAAAGGCCAAATGGTGTAATAATGGCAGTCTTCGTAACATCATCCGGGGCTGCGGGGATTTGACGGTAGGATTTTTGGAGGTCAAGTTTGGAGAAGATAGTACATCGCTAAGGTTATTTGTGAAGTCCTTTATTGTTGGTAGAAGGTGCCTATCTGGTGCAATGGCCACGTTAGAGGAACGGTAATCCCCGCAAAGCCCGCAACCCCTGATTTTTTTAGAACCATATTGTCACGAGGAACAGACGAAGTGGACAGTAGTAGTAAGCTTTCTTTTGTGAAAAGCGGTTGAGGAAAATTGGGAGAGATCAAGGGTGGGATCCAAATTCCAGGACCCTAGAAGCTATTTGCCCATCCCAGGCCCTACTAAGCACTGCAAGCTGCTGTGCAGGGTCCGAGCTGGACAGGGCTTCCTCCCAGGACTCTAATGAGGTTTGGTGGCTATTTTTGTACCAAGTAATTTCGCCATTCCCAAATGTATGGAATAAATCGGCCTTCTCGTGATATTAGTCGCAATCCTCATTATACTTTTCTGGGAACATAAGTGAGTCTGGACTTATGTAAGTAGGTGCTCGTCTGCATTTTTCTCAGATTTCTCGCTTCTTCATCAGTAGGCTGGGGTGTGGCGTAGGATTAAATCTTCGGTGAAGTCTATAGGATGTTCATTTGTCTCTGCCTTGACAGTACGCAGGGAGGGCGTGCGAATGTTCCGGCTTTCTGTGGTGCATGGTAGTCCTCGTAAGAGAATTGGCCACCTCGTTCCCCTATAACCCCGGATGGGCAAGAGCCAAGACAACTGTGCGGTTCTGTTTTAGAATTTTTAGAAGAAGACTTTCAGCATTCCTTGGGACGATGCCCCAGATGACGTTCCTTATGGTCCTAGTCGAGTCAGTAATAATTATTGTGTCCCTGTTCTTGAATTCAGCCCATCTGATTGCTAGTATGGCGGCAGCAGTTTCTGCTTCTTGAATGTTTAGTTTTTTTAATGACGAATTCCAGCATCTTTCCATCTTCGTTGGTAGCTACGGCTGATGCATTGCCTTGCTTGTTTACGGCCACATCGGTGTAGAGTGCGTGTCGATCGCTCCGGTATGTTTTTCGAATGTATCGAGTTATCGCAAATGTTCTGCCGCTAAAGTAAGTGGGGTTCATTTTCTTGGGAATGGAAGAGGTCTTGATACAACGTCTCTGAACGGGTGTTAAGTAGACCACCCTAATATTGAAGGCTGCATTAACCTCTTGTCCAGATCTTCTGACAATTTCCTGCCCGTTCTGGTTTTCAGGAGGCATTTTTTCTGGGCATCTAATAGCGTGTTCTTTATTTCGCGGAAGGTATTGTGAACCCCGAGCTTCACGAATTTTTCGTTGCATGTGTAAATTTGTAACCCTAGAGTGGTTTTCTGAGCTGTTCTTATTACTGCATCGGTCCTTTCCTCTTGTTTGTAATCCATCCAGTAGAAGGGGAGGCTATGTGCAATGCGGCTCATTAGGAGGGCTTGAAAAAGGCAGAGGGTGCACTCCTCTCCTATGCCCCTCCTAGCTCTTCTAATCCTTCTTACTACTCTGGCCAGCTGTTGAGCCGTCTTGCTGAGCTTGCTCAGAGTATTTGTGGCTTTATTGTCTTCCTGAATGACCATGTCTAGTATTCTTATTCTGCGGCGGAAAGGGTTGTTCTGTCCATCCACTATAGTGCTGCCTGGAGTGAAGTTGTTTCGCTTTGATCTTAGTCTGATGAGTTCCGACTTTTCACGGGCGCATTTCAAGCCATTTTTTTATGACCGAATCTTGGAGGTCGTTGATAAAATCCTGTAGCAGATTTTATTTAGATTGTAAAGTTTCGCTTTTTGTTCCGAAACTAATGTCGTCGGCATATTAGAATTTTCCAATTTTGTCACGTTCTTCCACTTTCTTAGCGATTTTGATCATTGTTAAGTTGAACAGAAGAGGCGAGATAATTGATCCCTGTGTTGATGCCTTAAAGGGGTCGGATGAAGTATTGGCATTGCCGATAGTTGCTGTTCTGTCTGATCGAAAGTTTCGAATATAATTGTAAGTTATTTCCCCAAATTCTCTCTTCTCGGCTGCCTTAACGTTAGAATCATGCGATATATTGCCGAAGGCGCTTTTGAGGTACAGTGCGAGGATGATTTGATCTTGGATGTCATCGATGCCTATGATACCATGTTTTAACTGTGGAAAGGCGTCCTGGGTGGACAGTCCTTGCCTGAAACCGATCATGTATTTTGGAAAAAGTTGATGTTTTTCTGTGTACTTTTGAAGTCTTGTAATTATTCTTTTGTAGTTAAGAGATATTAGTCTTAGATTTTTATTTCAAGGAGGTTCCCCAGCTTGAGTAGAGTTGTTATCATGGAGTGTTTTCACTGAGGAGGTAGTCGATCTCCAAGTCATAAATCGTTTATGTATTTGGCCAGGGCCTCCACCTAAGCATTGTTTAAGTTTGTTAGCGTATTCTTTGTTATTCCCTTTCCACCAGATGCAGTTTTCATATTGCTGTTCAATACAGCCTGCTGTAGATCTTCTTTGAGATTTCTTTGTCAAGTTATTCATTGGCGTTACCTTGATAGTTCCTGCTTACCGGTGCGATGTTTCGGTCCAGTTGAAATCGTTCTTTAATAGCCAAACCCAGTTCGTCGTTAGTACCTTTGAAGTTGTGAGCCACTTTGTTGAGTTGGTGACTCGTCTCACACCTTGATTCGGGGTTCAACATGCCCTTGATATTAGCCCATGTTTTGGAGGAGTTCAGGGTGCCTTTAAGCGATTCGCGAAAATCGTTCCAGTTTTGGTTTGCGCGCTTGCTGGCATGATCCGTGACCCATTTGTTCAAGTTTCTGATGCGAATTTTCAGGTTTTTATTGTGTCTTTTTTCTTCTATCTTTTGAACAGTTTCTGTTTGTTGTCCCACAGACGTTTCAGGCAAAGGTGCAACCTTGATGTTGCCCTGTAGGTGATCCCACATAGCACATTTCCTTTCCTGAACGACAGTGTGGCCGACCCCCAATACCGCGAGGAAGTTCTTCCTTATGGGTGTGCTGAAGACGCCTTATATTTGAGCAGTTTTCTGGGCTTCAATGGTTCCGTCGTGCTCGAGAAGGCGTTCTGGGCTAGCGTTTAGCGGAACCGCTAAAACGTTCTTGATGTTCTTAAGGGTAGAGTGTACGGCTTGTACTTTTCAGACGCCTACCAGTTGCAGCCACTTGCAGCATTGCAGCCACGTAGACGATGTGGCTCATGACGAACGCGTGGAAGAGTCTGGGAATGTTATCCTCCTACAGAGCTACCCTGTTATTGGAGAGTCTAGTGATCAGGCCGATCATGCACTTCGTCTTGCTTGTGGTTTTATGGAGCTTGGTATAGTTAACTCCGCTAAATTCACTGAACATTCCGAGTGCCCTTAGGGTGTCCACCCTAGGAATGTCGGCAATACTCTTGGTGTGAAGCTTGATGTTAATCTCATTCAGGGGCTTCCACCCGTTGGGCCTGGGACCTTTTCTGACCATCTGTAGAGAAGTAGGTGAGACTTTGTCGTCGAGCACCTTAGCCCTGTACTCTCGAGGAAAGTTTCTGTTCAGTATACCGTCTCCTTCGATTACACCTCTTCTTCGTTGCCTCCGGTACACCAGATGGTGATATCGTCTGCATATATAGTATGAATAATTATCTCGGTTCCTGAAAGGATTAGCCACAGTTGGCTCGTGGCCAAATTGAACCATGCGGGCGAGATCGCGGCTCCCTGAGGTGTCCCTCTGGGCCCGAGGGAGTACCCTTCTGATTGGTGTAGTCTAACCTTTAACGTAGTTTTGCGACCCTCCAAAATCGACCTCACGTAGTTGCGAAAAGCCTGGCCTAGGTTGAGATCCGAGATGGGTTGTAGAAGGCGTCACTGCCATATGTTGTCGAAACCGTTCTCCAAGTCGAGCCCGAGAATGTCCCGTACATCCCTGGTATCGTTGGCTATGATTTGAGTCTTGATGAGAGAGCGAGAGAAAACACTTTCTTCAAGAACCCGGTGAAGTGCGTTCGATTACCGACAGCCGCAGCCTGCCGGTGACCATGGCAGCTCTTTCCGCGCGACTTGTCTGGGCCTGCAAGTCCGAGCTGCACAGCTTTCTCCCAGAGCTCGTCTGAGGGGATGAAGGGAAAGGGGTCTTGAGAGCGAGCTCATATAAGATGGGCGACTGTGTCCTTCACACCGCACGCAGGGCAATTAGGTGACGGATATAAATTCGGGTGAATATGGTGCAGTATGGCGCAACATAGCAGCGTGTTCGTCTGTAGTAGGCACCACATATGTTCTTCGGCGTTAGTGAGATCCCAATGTGCGGGCGGATACATTCGGTGGGAGAGGTGGGAGTGTGCGGTGATTTCTTGATAGCTTAATAAGCTGTCTCGGGCTGATCGGGCTCTGTGTATGGGGATGAGGCTTGGTCCTGCTCTGGTCGTGAGCTCTCGAGCGGCTTGTTTGACCACCTCATTACCCCCAACCCTGTATAGGCAGGACTCCAAATTAATTCCACTTCAGTGTTAGGAGGATTTTGTACGAGAATTTTAGTGCCTGCAAGGAAATAGTCCCTTTGGCGAAGTTTTTGAAGGCCGTTTTCGAATCTGAAAATATGGTAGCAGGGGTCGGCCGGTGAGCTTGTGCCAGCGCAATAGCCGCCTCTTCTGCTGTTGCCGGATTGCGGGTGCGTACAGTAAGGGAATTGATGGGGGGAGTGTTGGGATCATACAGAACCGTCACAGCATAAGCGTTGTGATGTCTGTAGTCGGCCGCGTCCACGTATAGCGTGCTTGGGTTTATTGGGTATTTCTCGGTTAGAGTTCAGGCTCATTTCACCCTGCGCTTTTGATTGTGTACCGGGTGCATGTTTCGCGGGAGATGGTGAATGAGAAGTTGTGCGTGAATTTAATGGGGGATGGGGACTCTGGTATCGGCAGTTAGCGGGGCTCGTAGGTTCAGTCTGTGCGTGATTTGTTGGCCGGTAGAGGATGCCGACAGTCGCGATAGCTGATTGAGCGTGTGGGCCTCTATTAGTTCCTCGGCTGTATTGTAGACGCCCAACTGTTCCAACCTGGCAGTGGAAGTGCTATGGGGTATTTGTAGGGCTGTGTTGTAGAATTTACGAATAAGGAAATTTACCTTATTCAGTTCGATCGGGGATGGATTGAGGTATGGTAGCCAATATTTAATACGGCTGATTACAAATGCTTGGACTAGTCGGATTCTTTCAGCTTCTAAGTGCTTTATTCCGGGCTGCTGCACGCCATCTTTGTCCAATTATTTGGTTCACTAAAGTCGTGATGAGCATCATTGCATCTTATGTTGAGAGGCCTTGTCGGAAGCCGACCATGTTATAGGGCAGGAGACCTTTCTGTTGAACGGGTGTGGCTATGCGATTGCTGGTTACGTGCAGCGCTACCTTGCCCACACAAGATGTGAGTAAAATCAGTCGGGAGGTTGGGAGATTTGCCGGGCTTGGGAATTGGTGTTACCAGGGCTACTTTCCACTCCAGGGATTTGTTGATTTCCTCTGTGAGCCATTGTATGGAGTCGTCCTCTATGGTCTTGACATCCTTATTTGGGATGTGCTCGTGCCGCAGCGACACCTGGCATTGAGACATTGTAAGGCTTCCTTAACTTCGTAGGTTGTGAAAGGCGCGTCTGGCTCGGGGCACAATCTACCCCTGCACGTTGGGTAGTCGCTCGGCCCGGTCGCGCCGAATGAGAAGTAGCTGCCGGCCAGGTTATTTAGGATTTTCGGCCCGTGTTCTTTTCGTGTGGCCTCGTGAACGATTTTCTCCAGCACTTTCCTATTGTTGGACCTAGTATTGGTTTCGTCGAGCAGGTGCTTGATAAGATTCCACTTCGCCCGCACCCTCATTTGTCCGTCTGCGGAGTGACATGCTTCGTCCCACTGCTGTGCGTAATAACCGACAGTGATCCTCTAAGGCCTTGCTGACCACCGCAACCTTTTTTCTAAGCCGTTCATTGAGCTTTTACATTTTGTACCTAGTAGTTAGCGATTCCTTTGCTTCTAGATGGTGTGCCATCCGACTATCCATTCTTTCCACCTCGCGGTTCTTGTGGACTTTCTTGGTCGCCACCTTAATATTTTCCCTGATCTGTAGCGTCCTTTCCTCCAAATAGATATCTTGCTGTCCTGCTCATGCTGGAGCCCTCTTACCTGATTTTTCTAAAGGATTCCATTCAGTGACTACGAATTCCATAAAAGTCTTACATCTAGCCTTACATCTAGAAAAGTCTTACATCTAGATTTATGCTCTGATTTTTACAGGATGCAGAATTGAAACCCCTGACGACACGAACCGGGAGTAGTATCTCTCGTACATAAATTCCTCATCCAAGTCGGAAACGCCGGATCCATCAGAAGCTGAAGGTTGTGTTTGGTTGTTACCTGCTTCAAGTATACCCATTTGTGGGTGCACTGGGGGGGGTGCGGGGTGTTGAAGTATCCTACCACCAAGAATAGACCCGACTTGGCCCTACTGACGGTCGTATTTGTGATATTGGTGAACCTGTGTTTATGGTCTGTGGCGAGCTGTACATGTTAAGAACGAAGATGCTCTTTTTAATGTGCCTTACAGGTATGCTTTTAATGAGCGAGTGCTCAACCTTATAATAATCGCAGCCAATGTCATATACTATGAAAAGGAAGTGATTTGCTGCCAGGTTGCAGATGCTTGTTTTCCCTTTGCCCAGACAAGTGTGAGCATTGTAACGAGACACCGAAACCTTGTCTGTGAGATTTTCCTGAACCAAAAAAATTTTCGTGTTCTTCGATGTGGATCGAACACACTGATTGAGGACATCCTTTTTTCGGTTGAAGCCTCTACAGTTCCATTGCCGAACTTCCATGTTATTGTGTTATACGGCCATGTTGGCTGTTATTAATGCTTGCCTGTTGGCCTTAGAGCATGCACCAGTTCGAGACTTCCGAGTCCATCCTGTCGCACCTGGCCACAAGGGTTTGAATAGATTCTACGTCTCTGTCTGAGACGACCCGCATTTCGCCCGGCGCCTGCTGGATCTTTTCAAAAGGACTATCCGTCGCGTTTTACAATTTCTTGATTCGGCCGGAATGGAGGCCCTTCGGCTGGCACCACGTCTGAGAGAGTGCTCTTCTATTGGACTGATTCTGTTTGGACGTATTGTCTTCCTTATTCTCTTTCCATCTTCTGTCTTAAGTGCCGCTACCTCCCACCTAAGCTGTTCGAGAGCATGTCTCAGTAATGCGTTTTTTTTCTAGTTGTGCAATCCGGTCATGCTCTGGAGATACAAATCCCGTTACATTTCACGGTGGTGGTAGCGGTGAATTCCTTTTCGGTCAGCCCAGGTAATGCCCTTTCTGCTGCTGCTATTCTGTGGAACCTCGATACGAACAGCAGGAGGTCCCTTGAAGCGAGAGCAAGACCGCCCCGTGCCGCTGTATCTGGTTCTGAAAATCTTGCCCCCTTTGGAGGACGAGTGCTCTTACGAGCGTCCTCTGGATCTGTTACCGGCACCGCCTCAGTCACGTGAACGGCTAGGTGACGTATGTCCGCTGCAGGTGTTGCTGCCACCGCCGCCGCGCTTGCGTTTCTCCTTGCGGCTGACTGACCACGAAGAGCATCTGATAACGCTGCTTACAGGTCTTGTTTGCCGCCATTGTGAAGTCCCCGCCGAGGGTGCGTTTAGGATAGCAGTCGTGTTTGTTGCCTGGGTCGCTTTCGCCGCACCACCCACCAGATAATATGTTTGGGTTCCGGACATACATCGGCTCGATTGCCGAGCCTACCGCAGGCGTGGCAGATATCGGTGTGCCTGCGATAGAGCGAGCACTTCACGAGGATCCGGCCACATTTAACATAACCAGGAACTTTAAGGCCTTCTAAGGGAATTACTACGGTGCTCGTATTCTTAATTCTCCTCACCTCCCGGGGAGTGGTATTTTGGGCTGAATTACGAGGCAGTGTAACTCCTCGTGCTCTATGGCGGATGGATGCCACGTATGACCCCCTTGCACCAGTTCTCGAAGAAGAAACGTAAGCATTCACCGCGTAACTGGCTTGGCCGATGTTAATGTGTTTAACCCAAGCGTAACCTATGGTGTTGCGCCTCGAGGGGTGCTCGCTACCATAATGTTTTGCATCTCTTTTGGGCATATGATATCCTCCTTGACGTCCATCTCCTGCACGTTGGCTGCGCTGATTAGGGCTTGGGCCACCCTAAGATGGACCAGTAGTAGTAGTAGTATGAAACTTTAATGAGCCTTATAAAGTAGGAGTGGTTCCCTAGTCCGGGAATCCAAGTGACGACCAGGCGACCGACGCCCTAGATGCCTGTAGGTGCTGGACGTCCAGGTGGTCGCTGGTGACCAGGTTCTCCCACAGCTCATGGAGGGGGAGGGGGGGAAGGAAAAGGTGGGAGGTCAGGGTTATGCGTACACTCCAATAAAATGTGGTAGGGTGTGCCAGGCTTCGAGCAAAAAGTGCATTGGGGGGGGAAATTGAGTGGAAAACGTGTGGTGTAAGCAACTTGGACGGACGAAAATATTCGTTTGGATGCGACGAAGAGTCATTTCTTCTGATTTGGACAGCTTGGAGTGAGGTTGAGGGAATTCTTGCCTGTCGAGTCGATAGTACTGTGTAATATCCTGAAACGTAACCAGTGGTGTGGACTCCGCTTGTTCTTCTGGGGTCTGGGAAGAGAGTGCGCAGGCTTGATGATGGGCAAAATTATTGCCCGTCAATGTACAGTGGGCGGGTGTCAGACCAGGGCGACGTTTCTTTGTGGCTGATGTTGCGAGAAGAGGCAGAAAGTTGGTGGGGCCACCCTCCCCGCCAAGAAGCTTCGACAGGCAGCTTGGGAGTCGGTTAAGATGACCGCGCCCTTGGTGTGAATAAGTGCGAGTGTGATCGCCAGTTCCTCAGCAATCTGCGTGGATGTGGTGGTAATTGAAGCACAGGTTATAAAGGCCGATTTGGTGCTGACGGTTGCAACCTTGTGGTGCCCGCTTGGGTACGAGCTAGCGTCTGTATACGCGACGTCCAGACGGTTCCCATAGATATTCTCGTGGGCTTGACTCTGTGCTTGTCTTCTGCCCCGGTAGAGATCAGGGTGCATGTTCTTCGGTATTGGGCAAACCCGTAAAGCAGATCTCCAAGCATCGTGGAGTACAAGAAGAGCTGGAGCAGATGCTGGGTGCGAGAGTCATAGGTGTTTGAGTAAACCAAGGCCCACAGGTATTTGAGTGAGCCAGACACGTTGGCTGGCAAAGTGGCCTCCTATTAATTCTGAAATCGTATTATGAAGGAGCACCTTCGTACTGTCCTTCCTCCGTGGGGCGAACGATGGTTCAAAAATGCTCCCTCGGAAACTGGTGCAGGCTCAAAACGGCTTGATACGTTTCTTCACTTTCGCCAGAGCAGGTCTTTGTTACCGTTTCGAAGTGCGGATGAGGTTCGGTCGCCTTGCTTGCGCGCGTCCTTGCTGGCGGAGTTGTGCTTGTTGATCGATGTAGTCCATCCGCAGCTGCTACCAAATTCATCGGGCGAGATGTCCTCCCCTTCTACGGGTATTTGCATGACCGTAGCCATCGTGGCGTTGCCGATCACGGCCGCGCGAAGGTCACCCGCTGAGCCCTCGGTGGGGAAAGCGGTCTAGAACGCTATACTTTAGAACTCTGGGCTTTACATAGGCGCGGAGGTTTACAACCTTAGCGCCTATGAATACCAGCACGGAACATGTTGGCCAACCTACTGAGACGTTCACGTGCGGGAATTTTCCTTCGAACCTAACAGGGCTATTTCCAGAGCTTCCCTAGCTGTGCTCTCGTTATGCTGTGGAATCAATACTCAAAGTTTCAATCTGTCATCATCATCATCAGCCTATCTACGCCGACTGCAGAGCAAAGGCCTCTCCCATTACTCTCCAATTACCTCGGTCCTGTGCCAACTCTGACCAATTTATCCCCGCAAACTTCTTAATCTCATCTGCCCATCAAGCTATAGCTATGCATGAATGAGTGAAACGCAGCGATCTCAGGATAGTGGAAGAACGTAAACCATCACGGAACTTAACTAGCCCTTAATTTCCTCTGCATGCCGACTACTACGAAATTTCTCAGAATCAAATCCGGACATCCGTCGATCTTTTTGAGCGGGCGTTCCTCCTTCTGCGAATTCTCCTTACGGCTACACTTAAGATGTTCCTCTCGGGTTTGCTTTGTAGCAAAACTAAGAGCATAACTAGCAAGACCGTGTCTATATACAAAAAATTAAGTCCGTTCCACTCAATGTGAACGTGCATTGCAGTGATTCGCCGTAGTGGGCTGTACCGCCGTTATCCGCTTACTGCTACCACCCCATGCAAATCAAATTTCCCGCCTTCTCAGTGCTCACGCACCACCTTCCTGAAACTGCGCCTGTGGAACTTCTGTTCTCTTCGTGCTTTTATCCCCGCACGTGCCGGCGTTGCACTGGCACATTTTCCGTTTGCTATCACAAGCAGCCAGCCAGGCCCTAAATTGTTTCATTCGGGAGGCGGACATGATGGCTTCCCCGGTGGTGGACGGCCATTCTTGGTCGCGCATCGGCACCTCAATTACCCCGTCAACTTTTCCGGCGTTTTTTCTCCTGCCTTTCGTTGTGACTGCTCAAAAGAGGGCACGTGGTGGAGTCACGGAAGTTCGGCTCGTTCGCGGCTATCCCGATTTCTTGGGAGGCGAGGTAAGTGGGCCAGGGGAAACCCGTTTGGACCAGCTCGGCCTGTTGCCGTGATTCCGGGAAGGCGACGTCACCATCGGGGGAGCAGCCCTGCACTCACAGATGCGGAGTGGTGGCGGGGCACAGGGAAAGAAGCAACCAATGGGGACGGCGGAGGTGAAAATGTGCGAGACAGTCTGGCGATCTGGCGAAGTTTATTTAAGGGTGTGCGGGGGCTATGGGCAGTCGACTGGAGGTTTTTTAACGTGCAAGACGCTGGGAAGGGTCCGGGGGTGACGCGGCTTTATCGAAGTATGTCGGTTAGCCCGTGGCGGAATGATCAGCACCGCATCTACGGGATCGAGTTAGCCTCGTTTTTGGGGGTGTCAAGGCCAACCAGTCACCAGCTCACGCTTCCCTCTGTGGTAATGTCTTTGCTCATGAGACTGCTCGAGGTCTAACCAGCCGAGCGTCGCGAGAAAGTTGGCTAGATATAGCGACACCCGTAACTTCATGCCAGGAGGGGACCCAATTCTACAGGCTCACCAGGCTTATGCTACCCGCTGGCCATCCCTCCCTCAGCAAGGCAGAGGAGCGCTCCTGGCGTCTCCTCCAAACCAACACGTTCCCCACCCGACAAAAATCCACTTATTCTGGCCAACATTATACAACTCACAGTGCCAACTCTGCAACGCGTTCTGCACCCTGTATCACATGGTGTGGGAGTGCCAGCTTAACCCTTCACTTTCCCCGATATCTAATCCCTCGATTGAGCAGTGGGAGAAAGTGCTGGCCAGCTCTAGCCTCGACGAGCAGCTTCGGCTGATCCACCGGGCTGAGGCGGCTGGACGTCCAACGGGGTCCTGAAATGAGGAAACCGCCCGCTTTACTCCTCTCATTAAATAAAGTTTATTCTCTCTCTCTCTCTCCACACCCCGGATCCCCGGAAAACCTAAGCGCTGCCCGGCCAAGCCTACTCGACTTCGCCGTGACTTTCCGTCATTGAGATCGCGCTTACCCATATCCACGCCTAGGGTTAAACGTATGCTTCCTCCGAGCTTTTCCTGTGTCACGTACAACTTTCGTGCCTGCTGTGTTTTTTTCATCGTTGTTGTTGCCTAGGGTTACGATGTAAGCCACCCCAGAGAGTGTCTCTGTATCCCCCCCTTGTGTATTTGGTTTTTTAGTTGTTGTTTGTCTGATTAACGCCGTGCGTTAGCCACCCAGCGTGCACGTCCGCACACTGTACAGCCTCCTCCAGTTAGTGCCTGCGCGCACAAAGCGATGTGCGCGTAAAGGCTTTTTTCTTTCTATTTTTTTAGTCAAGCACTGTCTGTCCCCATGTTATCTCATCTTGTTCATGTAGTACAAAATATTTAGTTTACAACGTACTCGTGCACCCCTCTAGCCTCTCATTCACTTCAGACACTTCGGCATACGCTCGAACCGGCCACTCTCCAAATATAAATTACTGTTGTCGCGCCTTTTTGGGGTTGTAACACTACCGTAAAAACCAACCCAACGGGTGTCCTTAACTAAAGAAACGCGGGAGCTGTCGGTTAATTACGTATGGATTTCCTGTAATGTACCTATAGTTTTCTTTGCGCTAAACAACGGGAAGATGTATGACAAGCGCCAGTGTTTCACGAGTTTCGAACGCTTATGACTATTTCAACCGCTTGGCTTTCGAAGCCTCCGGGGTACGCCGCGAACAACAGTGTTACCCGGGACGCCACCTTGGTGCTCTATATACCTGGGTCGAGCGAGCGAGCTTGGACGACAAGGCGAGCGCCTAAAGTGCTCTGCATTTAAAAGGACTGCCAAACGTGGTTGCACGTTCCGCTTCCGCAGCGCATCCCCACACACGGGGACGCCGTGGCCGCTGAATGCTCTCCGATCAGCGGCGGTGGCCCTCGCGGTAGCTTTGTCCAAAAACTAAAGTTGAGTGGGAGTTTCATGAAAAGCATTGAAGGATTCTGCTACTTACTTGTTCTCCGTTAAAGTGCTTTAAACACTCCACACTACCCTACATCTAGCAAAGTAGTACAGGAGTATATAAAGATTTTCTGAGCAGTAGCACGCCGTTAGAACTACGCGTGTGGCAAACGCAATGAGGAATATTGGGCTACACCTACACGCGTGTATACATGCCGAGAGGTTTTGTAACAGCTGATGTTGGGACAATTTACCATCAGCTGTATACAGATCGGCTTCCACATATTGTATGGGAGAAAATTGTCTTAGAAAGAAAGTTTTTTTAGCAGGATGGAAAGTTGGGCGAGTTGGTGTTGCGACATGGTGACTAAACAGCGCAGAAGACGAAACACAGAGAAGAGCAAAAACAGGACGAGCGCTGACTATCAACTGGGGTTTATTGGAAAAGAAACATATTTATATACAAGGTCACAAGTAAAAAGCGCGTGCACTCCGTTGGTATCACCTCATACATTCAGAAAAAGAGTGAACAAGCAGAATCAAAAAAACCTTTATCGGCAATCAAGAAAAGCTACTTCTTTCTCTTGCAAACATACTGAGGCACGACTAATGCAAGCGTCACCGAGCTTTGTTATGTGGGAAGCCTCTATTATTTCACGTTTACGCTGATTAGAATGATTAAAAAGAATGACAGTTTTATCAAGTATGGGCTCGCATCAAGTATCCCATACTTGATAAAACTGTCATTCTTTTTAATCATTCTAATCAGCGTAAACGTGAAATAATAGAGGCTTCACACATAACAAAGCTCGGTGACGCTTGCATTAGTCGTGCCTCAGTATGTTTGCAAGAGAAAGAAGTAGCTTTTCTTGATTGCCGATAAAGGTTTTTTTGATTCTGCTTGTTCACTCTTTTTCTGAATGTATGAGGTGATACCAACGGAGTGCACGCGCTTTTTACTTGTGACCTTGTATATAAAAGATGTTTCTTTTCCAATAAACCCCAGTTGAAAGTTTTTTTACCCCAGAGTTAGTGTTTTGAGTTTTCTCTTTCAAGAGTTCCTTGAGTAATTTTTTGCCTTTGTGTTTGAGCTTCCGGGGCGACATTCTGGCTGGTGTCTTATTCTCTAACCACCCACCCATAAGTCGCTGTCTTTTTACGTGGGAACATGTGGGTGGAAAGGATCGTGTACGTGAAGCCACGCTTCACGCGCTCGAAGATGACTTCTTCGTTGTGCTGCTGAAAGGTTTCAACAGGGATGACTCAAGCACCGATGCGACCAGACTTCTGCCTTCTGTACTCCAGCGGTTTACTCGAATGGTCGAAACATTTGGGGGGACACTGACATGACCACGCCGACAATAATGAACAGCCAATGTTTGCCAGCTAGACAGGAATTAGAGTCAATCATGGAGACTCAAAAGGAGGATCCATTGTAATTGCGGGTGTGCTTCCTGCTGTGGAGCGCTTTGTGTTATGAAACGTTTTCGAAGGAGCTCTCGCTGTTGCAGACTCTGGACGCGGGTTTTTTTGGATAAGTCGGGCATTGAAAGAGACGCTGAAGTGTATTTGTCAAGCTCCTGTTCTGGCTTTCACTTCGTATATTGGCCTAAATAAACACACTTATCATCGTTCATTCGCGTGAAAAGGCGGTATTTATTTATAAAGCCTGCACGAAGAAAAAAATACATGGCGCGGTTTGCGGTGGCGGCACCAAGTAAACGTAGATTAGAATTCAAACCAGTTTTGCATTCAGTTCTGCGACACAACAGGCTTGGCATCTGAAGTTATCGTTGAACGGGCATTACCAATATCTGAGTAATCGGCATACACCGCGTCTGCCATGTTGCCGGCTGTAACTTGCGTCGGACAAGCCTGCCAGCACAGCTTCGATTTGTAACAATCCCTAGCCGAGGCGTACAGAGTGGATGAACGCCCTCCGCGTCACCGCAGATGCTCAAATACGGTGCGCTTTTCCCCCATCGTCGCCGCTTTCCTTGCTCCTGCCTGTATCGTAAGAGCCGTGTCCGCACCAGGCCAAGGCCCAGCGGATTACTGTGTCTGCAAGCAGTCGTGGATTATGAAAGCATCACGCCAACGAGTACTCGCCCGTGGGTCAGTGTTCGCTTGCACGCATTCTGCGAACTCCCTCGTAGAGCAACAAACGTTACAGCGTAAAAATGGCGAATTCGCTATAGAAAACATTCCCAAAAACAAATAAATAAACTTCAAAAAAGAATTCACTATCAGGGATTCGAACTTGCCACTAGCAAAAAAAATTTCCATTGCTCCATACCACTCGGCATGCACGAGCAACGCCAGGGGCGGAAATATATAGCGTATATATATTGTACAGCCAGTTTACATTTAATTTAGTTTTATATTTGAAACATCTCTTATGAATATTTCTTGAATAGTGCCCGTGCAGTAGGCGTCCCCCAAATTCCCACAATAGCTCGTGCCATGCGACGCCATTCCTTAGACGGGAAATAGTTCGCAGATGTGTGGTCGGGCTGCTAACCGCTGAAAGTACAAAAGTGCTTCCCGCACCTTGGTTTTACGCAGTACGATAAAAGTTTCGATTGATTTTATTTCCGTAGTGCCTATATTGCTTCGGTGGCTCTTCTCTTGCATAAAATTGGACTTCGAATTTTCTACAGCATACTAGTCAGCGCAGCATCGCATGAGCGCTTGTGTGGAGCTACTTGGACTTAGAGCTTGATACAGTCAACAAATTAACAAAGCAAGGGCACATTTCTTGTTGCACGAACGTGCCGTGGCGTAGTTTCAACTGACTGAGCGAATTGCGACGACCCGCTAGCGGGCGGCCGACTGAACGCTGCGCGGACGGTTTTTCCGATGGTAAGCAAGCCGTGCACTTTCCCAGTCAAGCCAAGCCATCCTGTTTTGATATCATACAAAACGTCATAAAAATCTCTAAGGAGGATACATAGAGGAGGAGAGCATTTTGGTATTTCTTTTTGAACTGAATGAAGCCGCGTAAACGCAGCGAGAGTGTACGAAACATGGCGTAGAGACACCAGACTACGATTTGCGCTAGTAGTCCCGCAATGCATACAAATCAGTCCACTGTCTTCGAAGGCTTTCTGTTCATACCTCTAAAACAGTGAAGGGTAATTGCAACTCTGGCCGAAATTCTCAGTGTAAGTGAATGGTCCTTCACGTCCTTTGTGTTAACGTGGAGTAGGTGAGCATTTAAATGCATGTTGTTATACAGGTAGGATGGTGCTTTGATTATGAATGCAATGAAATTGGAGTGGAATGAGTGATCGTGTTAAACGCGCACAGATTCAATGTCCGCCTTGCTTCAGGTGAATTTGATTTTACCAAAGGACCGGTCCAATATTAGGCATGCGCGAAAAAATTTGAGCGCACAATAAGAGCGCCGCAGGCGATGTGTTTCAGGGTCAGGTAAATCTATCCCATACACAAATGTCGTATGGTCTGCTATATAAAATACTGTTTATGGTTGTCTTTAACTATTTGGCCCAATTATGTATAGACGTCTCTATGGCTGTCTTTAGCGATGCATATCGACATTTTTATAGATGTGCTTAGCTTCTATAGTTGGTTGTATGGCTGTATTTTGCTATTCGTATCGGCATTCCTAAGGTGTCTACAGCTTCTTCTATAGGCGGTTGTATGGCTGTCTTTAGCTATTCGTATCGACATTTCTATTTGTGTCTTTAGCGTCTTCTATAGCCGATTCTGTGGTTTTCTTTAGCCATTACCATCGACATTCCTATGGGTGTCTTTAGCTTCTTCTATAGCCCGTTGTATGGTTGTCTTTGGCTATTTGCATCGACTTTCCTACGGGTGTCTTTAGCTTCGTGAATAGAGGGTTGTATGGCTGTCTTTAGCTCTTCATATCGATATCTACATGGGTATGGAAGAAGCTAAATACACCCATAGGATTGTCAGTACGAATCGCTAAAGACAGCCATAGAAACGTCTAAAGCTAATTGAGCCAAATAGATTAAGACAGAAGTAAAAATGGCTTTCAATACCTGATCATACGATATTTTTGCATGATATTTTGCATGGTATTTGCATGGTTTCTGTTCCCTTGTCACAAAAAGTGAGAGACGAGGCGCCTTTACTTAATGTCTCCATTTCTAAACCTCTTGAAATCATATTGCACCGATTTTATGGCACCACGGTACCTTCGCCGTGTGTCGTGTGACTTATCTTTCATCCAACTAGATAAAAATAGTGTACCGAGAAATGCGATCCTGCAGCACTTTTTGTCACTGCAGGAGAAGTACCAGTGTACAGACTTTTACAGCGACGCCTCCAAAACTACCTTCGCCTAGTCATGTGCTGCGCACGGACCCAATTTTAAAGTTTCTGAGATCATTAATGTAACCTGTAGCATCTTCACAGCAGAGGCTTATGGAATCGTTTTTGCTGTGAATCACATTGTCAAATGTCACATTCAAAATCTCTCATTTGCACTGATTCTCTAAGCATTGTACGGGCGTTATCATCCTTAAAGAAGTCCTGCAATTAGATCACCAATCTTGTTCTTAAAATATTTATGTCGGCATATGACACACCTTGAGGTGACTGTTTGTTGGGTCCCAGGCCACTCGGGGATCGGGGGAAATGAGACAGCAGATGAAATGGCCGCTGTTGCACTCACGCACACAGTGCACATGACAACAGTACCCTACACCGACTTCAAACCACACATAACACAACTGCGTTAAACATGGCAAAACATTGGAGTGAACAGACAGACAACAAACTGCACATCGTAAAAGCACACTTGGCACGATACACAACCGATTCACACAACAGACACACCGAAGTGACCTTAGCAGGTTTACAGATAGGCCACACACACGTAACACCCTCCTGCCTGCTCACTGGATCCTCAACACCCATGTGCAGCGGGTGTGGGGAGACCCTATCCGTAATCCATTTACTCATTCAATGCTAGGCACTTCACGTAACACGACGCAAACACTTCCCACAACTATACACACGACATATTCTACAACACCTGTATACTTTATAGGAGACGAGCCTATGTTTTCCGTCAAACGTGTTTTTGAGTTTCTTACCGACGTAAAATTTTACACCTAATTTTTTATCATGCAACTTAACAACCTGGCCCTCTTCATTATGTTGGGTTTTACTTTGTTTATTTTTACTGAAATGGTCTACTTTTATGTCCATTTCGTTCTCATGAAATAACTTTTGTTTGGCGCTCTTTGCCCTTAGTTGGCCTTGCGCCATTAAAATTCAGACATCATCATCATGCGATGGTGGAAAACCGGCATGATCCTGGTGGAAATGATCGAGGATATTGTAAAAAATATAGAGGCGGTCCTTACAACCAAAGGTTGCCGGCTATCCTAAGGAGTACAATGACGTTCTCCGCGAACCATATCTCGACCAGTCTCATTGGCTCTCTCATTTCCCATCACGCCAGATGTGCCGGTGACCATACGATGCGTAAGGTCAGGCTGCAAGGTTTGGGCTTTTACAACAGTGTTGCCAAGGTCCTAGATGATACCCTTCAATTAAAAAAAATAGTACAGGTGATTTGGAATAAGTTATGATGTTGAGTTGTAGAGACCGGCTGTGGGCTATGGTAAGCCGATTGCAATTTCCTCGGCGTCTGTGCAGGACGTGCAGCTTACACAGGCTGTAGCGATATGGCTCCCCTTGCAGTAGGCCACAGCTAGCACCAGTGCGTTCCTGTCTTGAAATGGTGCAGCATAGTTGTATGCAAGGAGAGACCCTGGTGGGTGTTGCTTAGCAAGGGCCTTAGCTCTTGCCTCACGGCATTCACTATTGAAGATGGGGACATTCGCGTATAGGTGGTATCTTCCCACGGCGGAATGGCAGTACGTCGTGTGTAGTGTGATGATTTTGGCACCAGGCCCACATACGTCACGATGCACCGACCGGCCGAGCTGCGAGATAGTCTCTCTAGCTGTGCTGTTCGCTGTGCCTCTACAGCATGTCGAACACTTCAAAAAGCGCAACACTAAAGAAACGTGACACAAACGAGAACACAGGACGAGCGCTTACTCAAAACTGACGTTTAATCAGAAAAGACGAAGAATATATACCCTCTCAGTCACCAGACCACACATGCGTCTCCAATAATCAGATGAGAACAACCCGAAAACTAGAAAGAACCATAAAACCACCCACAAAAACAAACTCAAAACACCTACATCATCCACTGCCACGGGGTGTGCAACTCATTACCTACCAAGACGCACAACCTCTTTCGCCTGTAAGGCAACAGATTCCTGACTGACACAATCATTGACTATCTGGCTTATCTGGAACGCCTCAGCTACTTCCCTCGCCCTCGTCAACTGGTGCACATGCTTGAACACAATCATTGTATCACAGAAAAGCAGCCTGCGACTACCGGGGTGCCGGCATTTGCTGCAATGCTCCGCAAGATGTGACGATATAGCCCCTTTCAAGGACAATTCATGCCCTGCGAGGCGCATGTTGACGCATCTGTCCGTTTGTCCTACGTACTCCTTATCGGAAGTCAGTGGAAGCACATGAACACAGCCAAGATTGCACGTGACATCCCGCGTATGAAATGTCACACTGCATTCATTCCTGCCTGCGCGATGGTCACCAGACATTTTTTTTTCAACCAAAGAACAAACCCTGCCAACTTTGTTTTGTGCTGTAAACAGAACCTTTACATTGTACCTGGAACGAACTTTTTCAACGCAAGTGACATTTTGTGCCGATAGGGAATTACTACTGGCCTCTTATTCCTGCCGTAGAATAATGCAAACGTACCAACGTCATCCTTCCTTCTGTTTAGTTGTCTAATTTTTATTACACTAACCTCAAAACATTGCTTGCGAAACCGGCATCTCGGAGGCGATGCACTTCACCATCAAAACCCTGTTCTGCGCAATGCACGCATGAACCATCCAAAGCGCTACCAAACACATACTTTGCAATTCCTCGTTTTACTAACTCGGAATGCCTCCACGTATAACTCAGAATTGGCGTCACCGATCTAGACTGATAACACCAGCACAAATATTCATTCTCAAGTTTCAAATTCAATTCCAGGTACTGAAGTCGGTTTTCACAAGGTGAATTTCTGGCCTAGCCCAACTATCTCAAAGAGGTCTTCAATACCGGTAACCACGGAGGGGGAGGCTTTTTCAAGGAGGCTTTTCCAAGGGCTTTTGGTGCTGAAAGTGTAATGTAGGGAATCATATACTTAATTCCAGTTTTCAGATACCAGACTGCAAGCTCGATTCTCAATCTCCCGAATAACGTGAGCTATTTTTCTGCGTAGGCCACGCCTGTGCGTGTGGCCGATCAGTATGTTTTTGAAGCGGTCCCTAGCCTGTATTAGGTGGTCAACAGGCAATATGCCCAAGCACAAGCTTCCGGGTGCTTCGAAAGAGGACATTGCGGAGATGTCGCCGTTGGTAGAGCCTAGTCTGCTATACTGAGCACACCTTGGCTCAAATCACATCAGATAATGCATTTGTTTTTCATTTATTAGCTCTTTACACCCGCAGTCACTTTCCTGACCGGACCACAAAAGCAACGGCGTTTTTTTCCGTAGTGTGGGACATTCGAGGCTTTTGCCTTAAAAATAGAACGAAGAGAACGCAGTGCAAGAAATAAAACGATGCTTCGCACCACGCGTGCGATGGTGGACCGCAGCTCCCAGTTCAACGGTTTCAACAAGGTGTGCATGGCGGCGGCAAACGCATGCACTTGCATTGTTTTCTGTAGCGAGACGGAATAGTCCTAAAATTAGATACTGCAGTTGAAACGCTGAAACGCCTAGTGACCCTTTTGTGCTACAAATGCACCCGCGTGTCGCGAAATTCATGTCCATCCTTGAAGGGTTTTCTTGCCGCTCGCCATTTTCGGGCCGAGAGGAGCCGTACCGCGTAGCGGAGAATGTTCTCGCCGCCATTGTCGCACCCGGGTCGGCTGGCCATGTGTTTCGGGGAGAGAGTTGGGCGAGAGTGCCGCGGCCTGCAGAAGGCTGCGCCCCGGGAATTCTTGGAAGACGCGCGGCCCGGTGGACTGTGTGCGAGGTGCAGTGCGGGGTTTCCGGGGAGAATGGGCTAAAAACTGGTGGTGGCCGGACGTACGGCCGGGACGCGGCGTCGGCCTTGAGGGCTGTGCTGGGGAGGCCGAGCGACGACAGCGGTGAACTTCGGGCCCCCGAAGATTCCTCAAGGAGGCGACAGTGCGCGGCCGGAGTTCACCCAAATTGCGTCGCTTATCAGCGGTGCCCCACCACAGACGACCGACAGCCTCCGTCACCCCGGCGAAACCATCAGCCAGACCGCAGCTAAGATGTTCTCCCCTTCTCCACCTTTCCTCGGACTCTTCCTATTCATCTTCTGTGTTGTATTTCCCTATGCGGACTGCACGGGCTTGTTATCCGCCTCCTTCAGTGCACCACGCTGTATGTGTTTCTAGCGGGCCTATTGTTAGTAGTTGGGGGAAGCCCCCAACCCCGCCTATTGTACACTCTACTGTCCCCTTCATTTACTGTCGCCTCCTCCTCGGGCTCGTAACGGCGTGTACCTTTTCTTTCATTGTGATTAATGTACTTCGTGTCGGTGTCTTGGCAGCTCTGACCCCAACGGGGTGTCAACTGCAGTGTGTATTAACTCGTCAACCCTCCTGTCTGTCTGTTTCGAATTTCCTGTGAATGTGAAGTAAATGCCCGTTGTTTTGAAACTCTTTTCCCTTGCCCCGTCTCGTGCCTCACGCCAGCGGCCAATCAGGCGTGGACCTATCGCCGGTTAGCAGGTCCGAACCACATCCTATATTCGTATCCAGGGGGGAGTTGTTTGTCGCTCCTCCCGTCCGAGGCCTCGGCCACTAAATTACTGCCTCGCGCAATTCTGTGACACCGCGACACAGACAATTACCGTACATTGAAGGTGCACGGGCTTAAAACCAGACAATAAAATGCTTATTAAGTCAAATACGTTAAGCAAGTCGCATCCGCGCCTCGTACAGCTGAGATAAGAAATAAGTGACACTGCAGGAAGGTTGATCGCAGTCCTTTTTATTTGAGGGGCGGCAAACAAGGTGCTCCTACCTAATGACCCATACATAAAGCACGCATCACGGGGACGCAGCAGCATATTGCCGCAGAACGGGCAAGAGGTAGCGCCACTGTGATCGCTTAACTTCCTCGCTCTTTCCCCCATTATTCTCCCTTTCGAGCACATGCTTCCTCTGCTCTTTTCCTTCATCGCCCAAACTTCTAATAGCGGTTAGTGATATTCAGCAACACCGAAGCCCGCCCATGCGATCCCTTGGTTCTGCGCGAGTGCGCATGACACTTTGTTATCTTCGGGTGCTAAGTAATCTTATTTCCATGAATCTTTAAATCGGCCTTTCTGCCTCACATAATATTACCGGAAGTACACATTTCTTGACTTCAAGTGTTTGTCAGAGAGGTCTCTGTATGTAGACCTATGACATACCGACGACTTCCACTACATAATTACTGAAATGAAAATTATGATCACATCGTCCCATTTCTATCGGGCTGTTCTTTGTATCCCGCGGTTGTTTTCACCGAACAACAAACCAGCGATACTGAACTAAGCTAGCAGTACGAGACGTACTGCACACGGCAGGCGCTTATGAAAGCCCGAATCCTGATCAACCTCGAGAGAGGCGCGAGCGGAGGTCGCGACTATGACGTCACCGCAGCGAGATAAGCGTCCGCCCGAGTCTTGTACACTAAGCGGCAAACGAAGGCTCTGCTATTGTTGTGGGCGTTGCTCCTATCGCGGGATATGGCTCCCGGCGGCCGGCAGTACACCTTGGTGGGATTCTCGGAAGAACTTGACCGCAGACCGCTCAACTTCGTCGAAGCTCTTCCCCCGGCGAAAGTGTGTAGTGCATGCGGACTCGTACCAAACGGCATAGCCTTTCTCCCTTGCGGCCACTCTTTCTGCAAGCCCTGCTTCAAGCAATGCGAGCGCCGAGGACCGATTACTTGCCCACTGGACGGAGACACCTGCTCGGAAGAGGAAGTGGCCTGGATAAACCATCCTGCCAGAAGCATTTTGACAAAGCAGGTACGGAAGTTGATACAAACGGGGGAATTTTTTTTCCGGAGTCCAGATTGTATGTAACTCGGAGACATCGATGTCTAAATTGGTGCAGTTTTTTTGTGATAGATCAAAAACAGAACTCCGGTGCCCCAATAATCAGCTTATGTATACAACAAGCAGGGTCGGATTACTGGAACACGACAGACAGAGGTTGGCAAGTTCCGCACTGTTCACGTGCAAGTGGAGTTACCTCCATACCTTGGGTAACTGCAAAGTCCTTCTGCTTCCTCGCCTTATCAGGTGGCGTAGTTAAACACGCGGCAAGGCCTTGAGATAGGCGCTGTGTCCTTGTTCAAACCCACTGTGTAGGCTGAGAGGATTGGTGGCCGATTGTCTTAATGGGAATTTCAGCAAAAAATGTGATTTTCTACACGTTTGCTTGCGCCTTAACATTTTGCGGAAATTGCTCCTGTAAATGGCAGTGCATGTAACTAGCACTCGTTTCTATGTCGGAGCTACAGCCCATTCACTATGGCCGCGTTAAGTTAGCTAGAAACGTCGAGCTGTTGTATTGTATTCCGGAAGACGGGGATTTGAATACCATCCTCAGAACAAATTCATTTTATTTTCAAGTGACTTTTCTTTAATTTGTTTATGAGGTTTCTTGAGAACACGTTCCGTCGTTCTATTCGTCTATTCACCGGTTTTGTATTTAAACACTCGGCCATTTAGTGTACTATGAACACCGATTCTACGTAATCAAGTAATGCTTAGGTTTTATAACACGAAGAGAAAACGGCTCAAAGACATGTGATGCAAAAGCGAAGCCACCCAAAATTTGGAAACATTCCACTCTGTGAAGGAGAAGCCAGGGAAGGTGTGGTTACGGTATGTTTTCGTGTGTCCGGCGCACCTCTGCGTACTTGTCTTTCAAATGGAACGCCGATGCTTGTTCGATTTCCGCTCTTCTTCCTTCGACCGAACGATACGCGCAGCGTTTAAGCTCATTTGGCCACAAATGTCGTCGCAAGACGACGTACTTTTGCCGTTCCTGCGGCGTAAATACTTTCTAACGGCGCCAAATATCGATGTAAGAAAAGCTTCTTAAAATCGGGGGGTCGTCCTCCTCAGACACTTTTAAATACGATGTCTAATTTCTAATCAGCGGCGTTCAGTTAAACCAAATAGTGAAAACAGGGCAGTCAATCTATGTCTTACTGACTCACTCACATCAACACTCGTCATAAATACTGCTGGAATTAAAAGCTATAGACATGTCATGGGTACATTGCTATCATGACAAGTTCCAACTACAAACTAAACATTTTCAAACCTTTATTGGCCAAAAATGGCGGAGAAATCTTCCCCTATGACAGACTTTTAAAAGACGTTCCGAATAAGAAAGGATAGAAATTGTAAATATCTAAAGAAAAGAGTTTGAGGCTTTTGAACACCCTGAAATAGGGTTGTGAGGCAGCCTAAAACCCAATGATAAGCGTGTGTGTGCAGCGTAGCTATACTTTACAATAGGCAATGGCTTAACGAGCAGCACAATACATAATACATTAAAAAATCACAAACGTTTTTTGGACCGAGTATGTGCTTACGTCACCTCACAAATAGATGGGCTGTCCTTGATTTTAAAGCCAGCAGCGAAAAACGGCTCCCTAGATTCGGTGAACTTCTTCCTAAAAAAACTATGTGTAATTTTGTGATTGAGGTACCAATTGTCAGTACATCCAATGCGCCATGCATGTACATTTGGAAAACTGCAATTTCGAGGCGTATTGTGCACATTCTTGTAGTTATTAGGTTCAATAAGCAATGGTATTACACTACGCAGTATACCATCATTCCACACCTTTTCAACTTCTTCGAAGGAAGACGTTATTGCTTCACGGACCTTCTCTAAGAGTCAAGGGGTGTTGTCACAATTAAGGAAGAGGTGCAATCAGATTGTAGCACTTTTCACAGCTTACGGGGATTACCAGGAGGCAAATATTTACTGGGTCCATTCAGGTTATTCTTTTTTTGGCACCTTTCAAAAACTTACGGGTTCCTGATACCAGAAAACAATAATAGACTATGCAAACATCGTGTTGACATACTGTTTGATTGGTATACTGAATTTTTGGATAATGCAACCATGAGCAACTAAGATAGGAAATCGCGTTTTCAGAGACTTCTGATTACCGTTCTGTTCTGTTTCGTTGAGACACCACACGGGTTTTTCCTGGTATATCTCATATGTAGAGGCGCGGCTACTGATAGATGCAACATGGTAGCACCTGGCCACGCTCCGCGGAGCGCAACCACCGGCGCTGCGCCAATCTCACGGCGCACGCGCAAGCAGCGCCAGCTACCTCCAGCGCTGGCGCTCATTTTGGTAATTTCACAGTGCCGGAGAACTCCCGCGGTGCCGGTGGTGGCGTACCGCGGACTGCGGCAGCGCTGCGGTGTGCATCTAACAGTAGCGTCGTCTAAGCGTAATTAATACGCCGACCGATATGCGACCACCTTAGATTTCTGGGTGAATGGCAGTGTTCATTCGCGCAATGAAAACGCATTACTACGCATAAAAATGGCGCCTAAGTGAGGCGATATAAGAACTAGCGTAACAAACGATTGTGCTGCAGTAGTTTCATGCACAACAGAAATAAAACGCTCTCACGGAAAGCGGTCCAGTGGTTTGCCCGCGGGGGAATATATTTTGTGAAACATAGGCTGAATTCATCATGAGAGGAGGCAGGCGTGAGAGAAATGCGCTATTTGCAGCGAAGCCGACGGATACTCTACGGCTTTATTCCGCGATGTAGACAGGGCCTTCAACATGTGAGTAAATAGGGTGGTTGCTTTACAATTTTATGTTTTACACTTTTGATATCGAATTGGTATTTTGCAGGCAGGTATTGTCATAGAAATGCGCAAAAAAGTTTAAGGTATGTCCTTAATATTCCGCCAGTAGGCGAGAATAATTTGTTAACAAGTAACAGGGAAAACTCCTAGGAGAAATCACTAATGCTGAAAAGCGTGAACCGCATGGGGCGTTTCAATGAAACAGCGCCACGCGTGCCACAGGCGCGCTTATGCACCCAGGAAAACCACCCGCACAGAGCGCGCAGCGCGGCAGGCGACGGCAACACGGTGGCGTCACCGACCGCGAAGTTGTCCGGGTGGCTCTAGCGACCACGTTTACCGTTGTCCTAAATGGGAGCGGGGGGGTAGGGGTGTTGGCCTACCGCTTTTTAGTGCAGAGCACTTCACAGTCTCGCTTGTCGTCGTAGCTCACTCACTGGACCCCAGTAGAGCCACACGGCGTTCCATCGTAGCGGCTGTCTTCGCGGCGTAACCCAGAGGCTTCGAAAAGCCAAGCGCTTTACATAGTCACAAGCGTTCGAAACTCGTGAACCGCTGGCGGTTGTAATACATCTCCCGTTGTTTTGCGCAAAGAAATCTGTAGGCACATTTTAGGAAAAATATACCTAATTAACCGGCAGCGCCAGAGCTTATTTAGTGAGGAACGCTTGTTCGGTTGGTTTTTACGATAGTCTGCAAAAAACGTTCCAGTGCAACGCCGGCATGTGCGGGAGGAAAAGCAAACACACAAAGAACAGAACTCCTGCCGGTGAAGTTTCACGAAGGGTGCGCGCGAGCACTGTGGAGGCGGGAAATTTGAATGGCATTGGGTGGTAGCAGTGAGCGGATAACGGCGCTACAGCCCGTTATGGCGAATCACTGCTCTGCACTTCCGACGGCAGTCACATTGAGTAAACGGCTTTAATTTTTTCAACGGCCACTGAAGGCACAAACAACGTTGCTTGTGCCGGAAAGGAGTTAATAATATGATGAAAACGGCACTATAAAGCATCATCCTCGCCGCTGGAAACAGCGTACATCAAATATCCGCCGCTGTGTTAAGCCTAAATATTGTTACGTGGCGGCAGGACGCAGGAAATGACCCATGGAAGATGCGAGTGATGTATTTACACTATATACACGATGTCGGCCATGAGGGAACCCACCGTTGGGTCTTCGTCTTCTTCTCTGGAGATTGGACCGATACCTCTCTTCTTTTCGTGACACATCCCCCTCGTCGAAAGCGACCGTCCCGGTCGAGGCCGTCGGAAATGTACAGATGCGGTGACAATGCACGACGAGAGGAAAAAGGGAAAAGTCCTTGCCGCCACGGATGAGGATGATGGTCGTTGTGAGAACTGACCCCGGTGCATCAATGCCCGCCGAAACAGTGAAACAATGTCCAAAGGCCTCGGAGATGCGCCGGAGTTCTGTGCAGGGGAATGGCATCGTCTTCTGTGTAGTTCGCGGCTGGTCACGTCGGTTTATCTCGGCAGGTCATAGGCTGGGGACACGGGGCTGGGGAATCGTGCGTCCATGGCTCACAGGGGCTGGGGCGGGCCGACGCAATCCAAGAGCCTTTCAGCGATGTTCAAGCACCCGAAACGAAGCGAAGCTGGGGCCAGGATGACGATCAACTCCGCAACCTGCACCAAATGTAACGTGGCGGCAGATGACACAGACCATGTAGCGATGAAGCGATGTATTTACATAATGGTTAAAGAACTATTTACATAATGCCAAAACAGAGCCCGGCCTGGTAGCGCGGCGCACACAGCTCTTCTTCGTCGTCACCATCCTTGGTGGTGGGCCATGGCGCCACGGGGATTCTCCGCCACGTCCCGTGACATCACCCCGCCGGTCGAAGACGTCCTGGCTCACTTCGACAGCTCTACTCCGACGGAAATCCGCACGGACGCCAGCGGCCATGGAATAGGGGCGGTGCTAGCCCAAACACAGGCGGGCCTCGACCGGGTGATAGCTTACGCAAGCCGCCTCTTGTCTCCATCCGAGCGCAACTACTCAATAACCGAGCGTGAATGCCTTGCTCTGGTGTGGGCCGTCGGCAAATTTAGACCATATCTGTACAGCAGGCCGTTTACCATTGTAACCGACCACCACGCCTTATGCTGGCTTTCTTCTCTGAAAGATCCCACAGGTCGGCTTGCTCGCTGGGCTCTATATCTCCAAGACTTTGATTATTCAGTCGTGTACAAGTCCGGTAAACTGCACAGAGATGCCGACTGTTTATCTCGTTATCCCGTCGGCGAGCCTCCCACTGATGAGCCTAAATATCTCTAGCGGAGCCTGCCGGCTGTCCCGAACGCTTCGAAATTGGAAACTACCGACCGAAAGAGCGCGTCTCCCCTTTGGCGCATGTCGCCAAGCAGGGCGTGTCGCGCGCCATTTTCTGGCATAGGTGGAGCCACCGAGGTCGCAAAGTGAAAATAAAGCTCGCGCGACCCCGCCAGGCACAAATTGCCTGCAAAAACGCGCAGTGCCGTTCACGCTTAAGACCCTAGTATAGGCTCATTATTTTTAAAAAGTCGCTTTCTCAAGGCAGTAAAAAACAGAAAGCCCTGTTTTTTGGATTTGCGGGTTGCTTTTGTCGCTATGTTCGCCACTAGCGTCGCGCAGGTTCTCTTTAAAAATGGCGTCCTTGTTGACGACACCTCTCTTTCCGTCCAGTAACGCACCACTTCATTCACCGCGTTTGATTTTTAACAGGCCTACGAACCAAAAGCTGCAAAAATCAATGAAGCAAATGGCGTGACACGTGTACACTGAAGTGAGAATCATGCAACCTGGACTCTCCGTTGCTTCCGCGTTTCTCTCGGCTTGCATGTTTCCCGCCATAAGCTCGCGTACTGTGACACGGCTCAAGGCGGAGGTTCTGAGTGCTACCTGAATTTCCCGAGAGCGTAAAACGACTCCGTTTGCTGACTGGAAGACCACCTGAAGTCTAGGAACGACAACAGTGCAGCGGTACGATAGTTTCACCCTTCGATGCACTAAATGCTATCCAAAATGGCATTTGACTTCGCGCCGTACTGTGTGCGTGTTGCTCTTTCGTTAAACCACGCCGCGCTACTAAAGCACGCTACCCACGTCCGTGGTGCTGCCCAGTTTTCAGCCCCAGAACAGTTTACATATCAGTGCATGCCATCAAAACAGCAGCGCCGACAGAATTTACGTGATTTATGGACGACACAGAGTCGGACGGTATCGTCAACGCTGTAAGTTATTAGGTCGGTCGGAGTACTACAGTCAAAGCTTTGGCTTCTGTTGAGAAACCAATAAAGAGTAGGGAAGGAGACACCAATATGGCTGCATTATCAATGATCGTGGCTCAGCGCACTCAACTATGGAGCTCATGCGAACGAATGAGCTGTAGCAAATGCATATCTGTCTCGCCGGAAGCAATTTGTCGTGAACTAGTTTGGTGCAGGAAACACAACTCAGTTAGTGTGCCCCGCCTCGTAGCTTTCTTCCCACCACAACAGAAAGTTGACCCGTGTATAAAATAACAGCGCCTGACGTGTAACCACCAAGAGTGGCATACAGCAATACGAATATTTAAAACAAAATATTGAGGTTTAGGCAGAAAACTTTGGACATTGTATTTTGGCAAGACGCTGTGTCACCTGGAGCGACAACTCTACTTTGCAGTCGAATATTGAAAACCTTGCTGTAATATTAACACCCTCAACATATCCCCAATAAACCTTGAGTGTAGCTAAGACCGAGGAAGCATTGAGAAAATTTCGCACAGAATAGTTGTGGAACTAAATCCGCCATTTGCGATATCGCCGCAACGCATCAAAAACGCCCTTTTTCGTCGCACTTAAGCAGCACTCATAACATTATTAAAACAATTCGCCTTGTTTTCCTATTGTTGATCGGCGCCATACTAGTTTGTTTTAGATCGGCTTCTGACAGGAAGTGTATGTCTTCTCACATGTCTCGTGAAAAAAAGGAGATGCAATTTTTCATGCTACGTACGTAAGCCTCTCAACATGTATGCGAACCTGCATGGAATTATTGAAATACCTTGATAGTACCACTGTTTTGTGAGCACCGGCTACAGTGGAGCAATCTGTTGTGTTAGGAAGCTTGAGGCTCCAGGTGGTACTGCAGGTATGAGTGGGGACTTCATGCTGGTGTTGAAAAGCAACAATGCATCTTTAGAAGATTTTTTTGCATGTTAAAGGCCGTGCGCTAGGGCCTTAATGAATTTTTAGCCCAGTACTCAGTGCAACTGGCTGCCCACGTTTGGCTGCAGTTCATAAAATTGTGATTTTTTTATTTTTTTATTTTCGTGGTGCTTCTTCCGGCTTTACGGGTGCTTCTTGCAGTTGCTAGAAACTGATTTTCTGAGTTTAGCATCTTCAATGAAATGCTTCGTCGCCGAAGTTTTTATATACCTCGGGATGCTGTAAAACGTCCTTCTCCCAGCTGAGAATAGCACTATGCAAAGTATATCGAATGGATCAGGCTTTGTTGTTTTCTTTCCTTTTCTCTGCCTTGTTTTGTTTCCTTTTCTCTTTTTTTGTTTCATTTTTCCTTTGTTTCCCTATCACGGATTTTTGAAACCGTGTTGAAGTTTGTTTTCACACACTGCAAATTCGTGCACTTTGAGTTGTCATATTTGGCCATGGGGACTCTACATACATAAAATATCTTCGTGTGCCCCTCTAAGTATTGTTTTGTGGTCCTATTTCTTTTGACATGACCATGACGACATCCGCTCCTAGCCGATGATGATGCTGATGATGATGATGGGGTTTTTATGGGGCAAGTCTGAGTAAGGGGAAACAGCGCCAAGGAAAATTTATTCTATGAGGACGAAGTGATAGTAAATGTAAAACATTTTAGTAAAAATATACGTGAAATGACATAAAAGACAGTGTAGATGACTGGTGTAAAGTGCAAAGATGTCATCATGCTGAGAGCGACATATATAGAGGGCATTTGTGTCCTCTCAACGGGCAAGTACCTTGTAAGAGCGGAACACGCTTGCGCTCATTGCAGCCGCCATGTGGGCCCCTGGGAAACCCTAAATAGGCTTATACACGGCGTTTGACATAGACTTTACGTAACGTGTGTCCAACAAGCCTTCGTATTTGATCTGCGGGGTTCAGAGTAGGCTGCTGCTTACTTCCTTTATGCATGTTGCCCGCTCTGGGCTGCAATAAAATCTTGCGAGTGACACGTTTTTGTTGTGAATATTTTGGGTGGCCATAAAATATGGTTCCTTTTCGTTATGTTTACTATTGCTTTCTGAATAGTCGGTCTAATAGAACAACACTTATTAGCCATAAAACTTTCGCATGGACCTACATGCCGTCGTCTAGTATGAACCTTTATTCTCTTGGGGGGGGGGCATTTGCAAGGATGAACGTTAAATTTTAAGAGAACATAAACAGCTCGATATCGAGCGACGGAAAATATTACGACTGATCCTCCGAATAAGAACGGTTGGACTCCAATGAACTGCCAGGAAACTCTAACAGTTAATCTGCGAGGAAACAATAGTCTCCATGGTGGACCAACTGTTTAAGGGACTAAATATGAGGGAAGAGCAGCTGGCACTGTTGCCGTTACTCCAAAAAGGACTAATGCTTGCGGCAACACCAATACTCCTTAAAAGGATCATTACCAATACCCCGTCAGTCTTGTGTGGGCTTTTAGTTTTATTTTTAGTTTTTGTTTAGTTAGTTTTATTTTGTGCGTTTAGTTTCAAATTGCATGCTCTATGGTTTTATCAATACGCGTAATACGTGTCTTTAAACTGGTACACTCGGGCGTCCCCGTGTACTACCGCAAATCCCAAATATGCCTGGTGGAAAAATAACCAAAAGCTGAGTATTCCAAAGCCCTGCGCACTTTGTGCACTCCCGGTGCGCTGGGACATATAGTTTTTAATGTTCTATGTATATGTGTGTGTCTAATATGTCGTCCTTAAGTACGTGTGTATATTTGATGTACTTCGCTTTCAGGTTATGCTTTCATAAACATTGCTTTTTCCTATTGCACATATTACTGCAATTTTAAATATAACTCCACATGACGTTCACAGCTTTGGTTTTCTTTCCAAGTCACGAATTTCTAAATACTGACAGAGGATCGTAATGGCTATAGGGAGCACAAGACATCGTGCCCTAACCGTTTATCTTTTCTATGGTGCAGGTTCGATGCTGGAATTACACCAATGGCTGCAATACCGTCACCGCTGCTGCGGACATTTCTAGACACTTTCACCACGAGTGCGCGCACCATTCGGCACGGTGTCCTAAATGCGCCGCTCAAATTCTTGCTAGCGACCTATGCGCACATCTGGAAGTTTGCTGCGACACCTCGAGAATACCCAGTGCCGCTGCCGCACAGCGAGGTACAATTGTTCCCCAACAAGAAGAAGCTCCCAGCATCACATGCTCCGCAGTTTCCAACGGCTTACAGCGAATACTCAACGCCACCTCAACGGCCGTGTCCTCGATTCAAGCCGAACCGACAGAAATTAGCAGTACTGAAAAAATTGATCCTATGGCTAGAGCTCCTCGTCACGGAGAAACTGGCGAGAAAAACTTGGAAACCAGAACAATACAAAAAAGTCTAGACCAAGTGAGTACTGAAATGGCCAAACTAAAAGATCACCTTGACGAGTTCATACAGAATGTGTATGCGAATCAGCAGACTTTTCATAACGAATTTGTGGAAACAAATGAGGCGTCCAAGCAAAGTATTAGCGGCAAATTTCACTCAAGAATAGATCATGGTGACTTGGTGGCTCAGTTCGACGAATTCAGAGAAACATTGGCACACGGGCAGCGAGAAACAAAGGCGCTAATTGATCGACTTTCAACAGCGATTCAGAGCAAATACGATCGAATAATCGAACTTTTTTGTAATGCCTGTGAGAATCAAGAAACACCGACCCAACTCACTCAAGAAGGTGCAGAAGTACACACCCACAGCTTGGCGAAGGATGCGTCCATGATTGCCTGGGCGACGGGGAGCCCCGAAGAAGATCGCCAGAATGCGTTGGCTCTACTCCCTTCAATCGTGCCTGCGGCCACAGCGCACACGTTCATCGTTGAGAATTACGAGGGACTGAAGCAATGCGCACAATTGCGTCGCTTCCCGGTAAGGATATTGGAGCCGGTGTACCTGCGCGGCTACTGCGTCTCTGCGGGCATTCGTTTTTGGAGTCGGGACGAATTATATTTTCGATTTGTTCTATACGAAGGGAAATTGGATCGCTATCTTCAATGGCCGTTCAATCTTGAAATCAGGTGGAGCATCGTTCACCCACAGGGAAACGGGAAACTGGAGCACTGCATTTCACCAAGTAGACTTCAAGCTTATAATGACCGCTTTGCACGACCGATAGAAGCAAGTGACGGCAGCTTTACAGCTATAAGCCTGCGTTTTATGACGACACAACTGGAGTACTGGGGCTTCGTCAAAGACGGCCGAATGCTCCTCAGGTGAGGGACTCCCACATTGATCAAACACACCAGTTCACCCACTCGTGGCTGATTATTTCACGCATCCAGAGGGACGTTAGTAAAATAGACGCTTGGCCGAATCTCAATTAATACAGTGTTACAATTTACCAGAGAAAAGTTCGTTTATTGTCTAGGTCTATGCTCACCAGTATTGCTTACTGGCATTTACAGAACTGTCATACACAAAGCACGGAGAAAGCGCCCGCAGCGGTAGCTCCGTGGCTCCGTAGTCCGTGCGTGCTACACAGCTCAAGAACGCGAGTTCGATCATGGCCGTGGTGGTTGCTTTTCAGATTTAAGACAAAAAGCGAGAACGCATCTGTGTCGAGACTGCGTCACACGTAATCCCCAAAGGGGGAAGAAGGTTCCGGAGCCCTCCATTACGGCATGCCTCAAATCCCAGGTATACTGCTAGAACTGGGGCTAGTTGGTTGTACATACTGCTCAATCGCGCTGATTTAGGACTTAAACGGAATAGAAACAACACACACATGAACTAACAACTGATTTAATTCTTAAGAACACGCGTCAGTATACAGAAAACGTCTCTGGTAAAAATTGTAAATGATATGAATGTGATACATTGAAGGTGCTAACCCATCTAAACTGTTTGCCTCTCAGCGCCGTCGTGTCGCTGTATTGTTCTGCTTCTGTTTAAAGCCCGTTGTAGCTTCACGAAATAAAGGCTACAGCATTTTGTTTGAAAATCAAAAATGCCTTACTAAGTGTAGGCACCTATCTATCCTGTAAACATTTATGTCGAAATTAAGGCATCGTACAAGCATGGTTTCTGGTTGTAGGAGAAGTTTTTTACACCAACGTGCTTTTTATGGATTTTCAACACGTAAAACGAAATTAGTAGCAGCGAAGGGACAGAAATGTATTTGTTTCCTGCTGTGGAACTCCGTCTAAGAATACTGTATTTCGGGAAAACTAGGTAATGCACATGCTTTTGTGCTGAGACGCGCTTTTAAACCAAACAGTTTTCAGTTTCTGCTATCCTGGTAATTCAGCCGATCTCATATGGGTACGTTGCTACTTTGTCCTACCTGGGGAGATAGGTTTTTTTCCCAATAGTTCCAACTAACCGGTGAAAGAGAAACATGAAAAAGGCTCATATTCTGCCATTGTCTGACGGGCGATGTTCTCGCTGATTTTTTTTTTCGAAGGTCTCTTCTGGGGATGGTTCTGTCCCCCGAGATAGCTTCCAGGATTAGAACAGACACAAAATGTGCAGAAATTCCGGTAGGTCTTTTTTTCATTGGCAGTACTCTTACACCGATTATCACCTTTTAGAGCTTTTATTGCTCAAATCGTCCATGATTGGTCAAATATATTGGAGCAGTTTTTCCGTTACAGTTCTGCCTTCCTTTCTTACCGCAAAGATTTACCCAAACACTATTATTTATACTGGAAATGTTCGCTGCACGAATTATGTTTATTTTTGCAAATGTAGGGGTTGACACGCTCGCTCTGTTTTAACAACATTTTATTTGCGTTTCCGTCGTCGTTTTCGGGATTTTGATGACAATTCTCGTTTTTTGGGGGATATGTGTACCATGCATAGTTTTGCACTCATTCAGCTTACTTGCTTATATTTTCTCTATTGTGTTTTTAAAGACGATAGTCTTTCTTGGGCTACTTAAACCCAGAAATTTTGGTCTGTCTGTATGTCTGTATGTCTGTCCGTCTGTCTGTCTGTGACTCGATTCAGCCACCCGGCGAAAGCAAAACAATGCCTGCGCAATAGTCTTATATAGTCACAGCTAAATCTACCCGTCTATGTCCGGTGGAATGTTTATACTTGTCAACATTGTTGAAGAAGAACAAGACATTACGCAAATATGCGACAACAAATCAATACAGAAGTGATATTTGCAGTGTTCCTTTATAAAAAATCAAACATGCTTGACTTTGGCGAAATTAAATACTTCATCAACTGCAGAAAAAGAATTCACTCCGCCGTCGCCTGCTGTCGCCCGCGCCACTATAGCTTCTGGCGCCATTTTAAGAAATCAACCGGCAACAGTTACGCAAGGTTCCACTAGATAGGCTCCACGTTATGCTTGCAACGCACGTGGAGTAGGGAAACGCGGTTCTATAAACGTTGAAGTAGGACGCTTCGATTAACGCGCGTCTTCGCCGTACGGCAGCGTTCGCATCGAGACACCCGGTTAGGAGCAGTGGAACGCGGGAAATTTAAAATGATTTAAGCAAACCTTTGGTGTCTTTACCTGTGGAGGAGCTCAACGCAAGAGGAACAACATGAGAGGTGAGCGGGAAAGCGAAGGGAGGCATTTACTTCGCAAAAGCCGATAAAGACTATCATCTTTTGACGGCATTTGCAACGAAAGGAGCAGATACGCAGCCATTTTTTTTTATGGCACACATCCTTTTTTTCGGAGTAAACTATTTGGCTTTTCCTGATTTTTGTCCTCTTCCACCATCCTCTTCCTCTTCCACCCATTTGGTATTGTGATTTACGTTTGACCAATAACCTCCAATTACTCTTTTATTAAACGTTAAAAGTGTTAGCCTTGCCAGTCAGGCATTCTCGTACAAATGCAAGGCTATACATGGTTGGTCCGTTTTAGCGGCGAGTGTTTTCGTCGTTCTTTTTGAGGCAAGGTTTATTTTGCGTTCTTACTGTCGCTACCGAAGTGTATCGGCCCTTAAAAATTCTCTAGGTCTTCTAAACCTTAACTTACAGCCGGTAAAACGCTTGTCTATAACAGCGATTTCAGCTTCAACCAGCTACATCCGAAAACTGCCGAAACACACTTGTTCCAGACATGTCGGAGGCAAAAGCGAAGGGCTAAGACTTCAGAATTCCGCAGTAGTTTTATTCAAATCGCGCTCTGGCGGGGCAGGATAGGGCTGAGAGTACGAACGCTGTGTTATAGACAAGCCTTTTACCGGCTGTACGTCTAAATTATTTCGTTTGGTTGATTTCCACTCACTGTATTACCATGGCCGCTATTTTCTTCAAAACATATTTTTCTAGCGCATCACAATTCGTTACGTGTTGATCATGCGCACAAGTTGTCACCAGTTTTGCCGGGAAAGAAAAATTAAAATCTTCTCTTCTCCTTCTACCAATAAATGACTGGAACCATCCACCCGCCAGTATAGCATCCCTAGCGGATTCATCTTTATTTGAGGCCGCTTTACTCCGTCACCTTCAAGCGGAAAGTGCTGTATAATTCTTCCTGCCTGTGTACCTTTACTTAGCGATGTTTTAAATGCAGAGCATTTGTATAACTCACGATGACACCCGTGCGTCGGCGTCCGCAGCAGCCAGCCTCCCCCTACACTATAAAAAGAAAAAGAAATAACAGTTACCGGCGCCTGGTTTCGATCCCACGACCCTGCGGGCGGAACGCAAGGTACATGGTGCTCTACCCACTGCGCCACAAAACAATTTTTGTTCTTTATTGCACTGCGCCACAAAACGACACAGAATCAAAGGCTACGAACGCGCCTTATATCCTTGACTCATTCAAACTACGTCGTCAGTGGCGTGCGTTGGCGACTCAGCGGCGAGCTAGCGGCGTGATAGCTGCGTGGTGTACACGTGATAGCACCAACCCCCCAAACACTAAACGTTACCGCAATACAACCACCCCCTATAAAGCGGGTTGGCGCGGGCTCAACTCCAGTCAACTCCTGCGCTCTCTTCTCTTGCGTTCGTCGGCGGTCGCAGTTGATAAACGATGGAAGCAAGATCTTCAACTAGTACCGCGACGCAATCCAACATCAGCGTCCCGGAACCAGTACAAGGCATCGTGCCATCGTCGCTGCCGACGCCGAACGCAAGCGTCGTAAGCGTGCCGCCGACGCCGACCTTCGTGAACGAGAAGCCGCGGCCAAGCGTCAACGTCGAGCAGCGGATCCAGGCCTTCGTCAGGAAGAAGCAGCGTCTGCTCGTCAGCGTCGGGCCACGGACCCTTCGATTCGTGCGCGACACACAGCTGCGACACGTCAGCGTCGGGCCGCGGATCCCGCGGTACTCGCATGAGAAGCGGCCGCCGAGCGTCGTCGTGGAGACGCCGCCCCGGAGGCCGTCCGTGAACGCCAGCGGGCTGCGCAGGCACGTCACCGGGAGTTTGGGGGTGCCGACGCCCGCTTCAAGCGCGAGACCAACAACTACCACAACCACCACCACCAACCCTACGCCACGTAAACGACCCCAATGCTCTGCATTTACTCGTGTCCCTCGCGCGGGGGCATGCGACGGAGGATTTCTTTTAAATGCAGAGCATTATAGTAACTCACGATGTCATTCCGCCTTATTAATTATTTAAAGTTGCGTCAATATAACGGAGCCATTCGTTAATTCTACCAAGTGTGCCTTTTTTGTGCACATGTCATTGTGTCCCACACCTGCTCTTTCGCCTTCTCCATCACTACGCTAACCATCTTTCCAGGGAGCGTGCAAGCCTTAACTTGGTTTTCCTCACCTACCCTCTTTGTAATCACCTGCTCTGCCCTGCGCATGTTCGAGTCGCCCACAACGGTGGCTCGCCGCTCCCTTGGTTCTTTTGGCTGCGCAGGTGTTTTTGCCACTGAGGCTTTCGTGCTGATTGCCTCTGAGTAGCTCTTGCCCGGCGGCGACCCCTTCCCTTCTTCCACGGCAGCGTTAGGCTCTACTCCGTGACCAGCGCTGTCTTGTCCGCCCGCTGCCTCATGCTCGGCGGCCCTGGCCTCCCCTTGTCTTCTCGCCTCGGAGCCAGGCACCCTCGGTGCGCTTGTCCCGTGGCGCACGCCATTGCTTTCCGGAATGGCATCCCTCCATCCATGAAGTCCTGCCCTTCCGCATCCTCAGCTGTCTCGAACCTTTTATTCTCGACTGGATACTCCCGCTTGCACGTCATGCACGCAACGCCCGGCTTCTACTTCGTCGGCATGTTTCGGAGCTACCTGACTGCCGTCCACAAAGTTATTACTGCCGCTTTCTCCCGTACGTGATACGCTAGAAAAGAAAGGACAAACACCGTGCGATGCTTAATTACAGCATCTTTCTTTGTTGGTGCACTGTCAAAAAGGTGCTTAAATACACTACAAAGACTAAACGTCGTTTCTATTTACTCTACAGCATTACCTCCCTAAGAGAAAAACAAAACAAAAACTTATCGCATTCGCCGGGTAACAGGTTCGAATACCCGGTAGGACTCGTTTTAGATGCGACGCATCTCATTCACTCGCCTTGTCCCTGCATCCAACCGGCGTTGTTGTCGGCGTTATCGGCGTCCACCCCTCCCCCATTCTCCTCGCCACGCCAGCTGCGCTCTCCCCCGCTCACCCCCTCTCCTCTCCGATAGCAAACACTCTCGCGAGGGGCATTGGATTGGATTCGATTGGCTTGGCTTGGCTTGGCTTGGCTTGGCTTGGCTTGGCTTGGCTTGGCTTGGATTGGATTGGATTGGATTGGAACTCTGCGATGCTTCGCATCGCCTCAGGGTTCCCCTCGGGAAGATGGTGTAATTTTTTTAGTTGATTCGTTTGTGCTTGGGTAATGATTTCTCAACGAGTGAGTTGGCAGAATGCGAGCAGACTTAAGCTGGCGAGCTGAAGAGTTCTCGTTGGCCTGGTGGTGACATAAGCATCGACTGCTTGCGGGCACTGAGACGATTCAGCGGGCTGTACGTAGGTCCGTCATTCACAACCATTTCTTGAGAAACCTTTTCGCTGCTCGTGCAATACGACGTATCAGCATTATCTGCTGATTGAACCTCCAAGGAGGGGAACCATGTTACCTGAACTAAAGTGTTTTTGCTTTCAGTAAACCTTGAAAACACTTGCTGGCAAATCCAACTCAACGGTGGAGTCAGCGCAAAAACTCCGCTCCATCCGCGCTGTCACTTCCTGCATCATTTTGCGTTGACATCGATTTACATTTGGTACAGGAAATAAACAAAATTTCCAAGTATTCTCGTCACCGGTGCCCTTTTTTTTAGTGTTGTTACAACCGTAGAGAAAGCAGAACACGATTCCACTTCCAAATTTGTCAAAGAAAACCATCTGGAACTACAAAACCGATTTCGCACGCGCACGTACCGAGTGCCGCGTTTCAATTATAAATGACCATTAACTTAGAGAAAAACAACTAACTACGTCACTGTTATGATGTGGGGGACGAAGACGGACTTCAAAACAAAACCTCACTTCACAGTGGGTATCCGCGGTTGCTGCTAGCAATTCTAGTCGAACAGTATCACGATCGAGCCTTAACGATGCGTGCGCCACCTGGTAGATCGGGCTGAGTGAATACCTCCTATACCCCGGATTCCCCGACCCGACAGCGTTCAGTTTATGGTTGCGTGGTCCAGACCATTGGGTATATCGTTTTCTGATTCGCAATTGGAATCCCCAAAACCCCATTGAGCTTTTTAGTACTTTGAAGTTCATTCTATTGTTTTAGGGTAATGTTTTCTATACTGGATTCACCAGTTTGCCCTGCGACCTTAACTGTTGCTCGAGCGAGTTAGCCGAATGCGTGCAGAGTGGCCCTGACACTCTCATGAGTTTTCGTGTGTTGACATAAGCGCCGACTCCTTCCGGGCTCGGTGACAAATCAGTCGACTCTTGGGCTGGTGCGAACACGCCTCTTACTACCCAGGGACGAGCCAGGAGCTCAAAGGTTGGGGCGCAGCGCATTGCAGTGTAGCGCACCCGATGAAGCGGTGGCCGTTTTACGTATGCTTTGGCTAGCGAACATTAGGATTCTAAGCGGCACTGTATGTCTTATCTGACGCATTTCACAAACGACAACATGGCAGAAGTGCGGTATGCCGATCCCTGATATATCGAAAATGCTAACATTATTGTCGGATGCCAAGCACGTTGCGTCCCAGAACCGAAACCGAAACCTGTGTGAATTCCAAACTTGGGCATCATCGGTTCACATCCCAACTCGAATACGCGCCACTGCTGTTAGTTGTTGCGACTGCTGCAAATGACGCAAGATATTTTTTCTTCTTGCAGGCTTTATCAATTAAATATTGCTTTATTGGCGGTGTAAACGATGAACAGCGTTTATTATGAACAGCCATAGTATGCAGTGGATAAAAAAAAGAGAAGTTTCACAAATTCACTTCAGCGCCCCTTTAATGGGGAGAGCTAGATGACGCCCGCAAAGATTTCCCAGCCGTACATACGAGGTGCTACTACCTTAGAAGCAGGCGTTGAAAATACAGGCGCTATGGATAAAATCAGGAAACGGCCGTCTTATTTCAAATCGATAGCACTAACAACATCTGATTGCACCAGTAGCTGTTTGTTATTAATGACTAGTGGTCAGCAACTACGGCATGCTCTGGTGTCAACGCGCGGGAATTAACACATTGATTACACCTGTACGCAACGCAAACAGTTCTAAGGAATCGAAACTGGAACAAAAAGCATACCGCCAGTGCCGAAGCATGATAATTTATTAGTTCTGGTTGCTCATCTATTTTTGTAAAGGCGCATAACCAGCAAGACCTCTCGCATGTATTCATTTACCATTTGCATGACCATGCCTCAGTGTTTGCTTCAGAGACACCTTTCGGTTGGCCCCACCAATCTCATTTGCTTATTTTATCTGACAAACATCACTACACAAAAACGCATGACGCGGCCGTGGCTGTTTTCGCCAATACAGGATTTTTACGTTAATAGGCCACTCTTCCTGCTGCGAGTTGTATACCGGCAATCCTAAGACTCTAATCTGACGATGTAGGCCAACTTGCATTTACACTCAAGAGGTCATTCCTTACCTCGGCGGTATGAGATTACCCAAAGCTGCGCTAGTTTCCGATGACCGCCTTTGGTCTCTAGGAATTGATAATTGATTTAACTATTTGCACTGTGGTAAAACGAAGGTGCCCGTCTGAAATATTAATTAACATGGTGCATGTGTATACAATGGGAAAGTGCTTCGGCATTCAAACTACTAGCAACAACCGCCTAGCACCTCCCTAGTTTAAACGTTTCATGCTATAAAAGTATCTGGCTTGCCGAAAGAGAGGCTCGTATTTTTTCACGCTTAAATTCTCATAACATGTACATAAAACACACATGGATCCAAATGCGCCTCAGCTACCTCTGCCCTCCGCACAAAATGACTATGTGCAGGATGACATCGATGCGTTATGGTAGATGACAGCACTTGTTCTTAGTCGGGAATGCGAAGTATTGTTGTTCTTTGGAAGGCCTTAGTGCTTATTTGTTTTACTAGGGAGTGATTGTGGCAGCTGCGCCGCTGTGCCAGTACTGCGGCAGGCGTGCTGGATAGGCCACCGAACTCCCAATTCGCGGCCAAAGCAGCAACCACATATTTTCCTAATATTTCATATTATAAGGAAATATGTGACTTTTGTCGCATGCTGCCATAGGTGCCGTTATATCAGCTAAAAGTGCTTCACTCGTACTCAGTCTGCCTTGCAGCTTTCCCTCCTACGGGCCCTGATGAAAAAGCAATCAGCGCAAGAATAAGGGCATCATTTGTTTTTCATTTTCTCTTGACAATAAGGTTTTCGAATTCCGAAACAGGAAGTTTCCTGTTATCTATAAAAATATCTTATCCTTTCTATATTTTCATGTACAATTGAAGCGTCAAGGACAAAGGCGAACTCAACTGTTGCTCCATTTGCTCGTTCGACTGTGTTGTTGCTGTCCCTCCAAATTAGGGGAAGTGGCAAGACGAGCACTTCTCATTACTTCAAGGGTATATGTAGGTTGTATGTAAGAGTATGTGAGGGTTATGTACCCTATGGAACGCATCGCTGTATGGAATAATGCGGAAGCAGCCATTTCTGCTACGGACCCCGGACGCCGGCATTTTTGCCGGAATTTGCATTAAAATCTTTCCACATAATAAAACATAACGCTGTGTGGCAGCTACAATGGCATCCTCTGCACCCTACTGGAACCTTCTCAGTGCTTTAGTGAGAGGCATTTCGATTATCGTGAAACGTTAAATGTCCGAGCCGCAAAGTGTGCCCGCAATTCGTGCACGCCGTTTAAAAACCATGCTTTGGACGGTAGTGCTGCTGAAGGTTGGCTCATGGAAGCGGAGAGCCCTGACAGATCACCTGTCTTCGTATTACCTCCCTCGTCTGCCTTCCCTGATAGTACACACAATGTGTATTGTAAATATTGTCTACTTCTACTGTCATTACTGTGCACAAACGTTTTTTTTTTTTTCATCTTCTTCCTAGCTACCGAATAAGCAGTTTCGGACGAGAAAAGGGCTTCTGAAATTTTCGTTTATGTCCCGCCATTGTTCTCGCTGGCGTTCGCTGGCGTTCGCTGCACCGGTGAGGCCCATTTGCAAGATTTGGTTTTGCGGTTTCACATGCCGACACATGCGTTCGCTGCACCGGTAAGGCACATTTGCAAGATTTGGTTTTGCGGTTTCACATGCCGCGCCGTAGTGCAGGGCTCCGCAATAATTTTGACCACCTGGGGATCTTAACCGTACGCCAAAATCTCAAACACACGGGCGTTTTAGGCATTCGCGTCAATATAGAAAGCAGACCCCACGGCCGGGAATCGAAGCCGCGCCCTTGCGTTTAGCTCCTTTTAGGAGTAGTTGTATTGCTTGAGCATACTTGACATTTGGCAGATTTCAAGTATGCCAACACACTACAACTAGTATGTCAACATACAAACATTTGGTGCTCACTATCAAATGGGTAAATATTATAATTAAAAACCTGCGTAAAATAAAGCCAGCTACATTCGAGGGCAGTATGATATAACCACGGTCACTGGCAAGCCGGCCAAAAACAGCGCATGATCACTTCTCTCTTCTGACCCCAATCAAAAAAACTAAAATTGTCCAAATTATAATTACATACTGGTCTGCCCAAGGACGCCGGAAATAGGACTTCAAACCATTATGTTCTATTACTTTTTACTTCGCAATTATTTGCGTACACCTTCGTGTCATTGTAGACGCCTACATGGTTAAAGAAAGTGTTGCTTCTCCTCACTTCTCATTCGCTTCGTTCTTTTTGCCTTCTATCTCCAGAAACAAAAAACGTATTAACACAAAGTATTCAGGTACCCCACCCCGTAAAAGCATACTCATTCCGCACACCAGATTATTAAACATTGTTTTTTTCTTTAACAGTTCGCAAATGCCTTTTAACGGTTGCAGCCTTCATGGGAGTGGCTTTTTACGCAAAGTCTTGCGTGGTTCAAGGAGGAAAAATGGTATCTAGCGGCAAGCTAAAGCCCCATTCGATGCGAAAACAACAATTATGCACCAGCCTGACGTCTCCATTGGCTACTACGCGTCATTTTACTCCATAGCAACGACGCCATGGGCTGCTAACGCCTACGAATTAGATTACAAAAAGCTGCCATGAAGATACCAAAGAGCTACAGAAATCTCGAAGATCTCATTTTAGAGTTAAACATGGGGCCTAGATGATGCTAGAGAGGAAGTACACGGCACCTAATATGATCAACGCCAATTTACACCAGTAGGAAAAAGAAAAACCATATCCACGAGGTACAATGGTTGCAAGTCATATTTTAGCTGGGGGTTTCGTTTATTTTCAACACAACAGTCACTACTCAAAATGTTGTCTGATGTTTATTCAATCTGGTTCTTTTGTTTTTTCGCTTTGCAGACTTACACTCGAAGACCCCACAGCCGACGAGGAACCATGAAGACGGCCTTTCCAGAATGCAAAGGGAACGTCCCAAGCTCGTGTTATTGTGAAAGCTTTGTTGCACCTGTGAAAGCCGCAGTTGGCTATGCTCAAGCGATTGAATGTCCGCGCAACAACAGCATAAACGCGTAAAGGAGTGCCGAATGAGAATAATCGATTCCAAAAGGAACAACTTTGGTGTTCAGATGCAGCAGGGGAGCACCACTGCTTGTTCCCGAGTGAAAATTGCTTTCTTAATTTTCTCTGCCTTTTGGACATGACAACTACATGAAATAAAGAAATCAAAATGCCCTTTTTTGCAATCTGGAATGTTCTAACAATTTCGGGTGTTTAAAACATCCGTATTAGTGACGCCAGTTAGTGTGCCCGGGTCTCTTACTGCATGGCTAGTACAAGAGGCATGTTTTGAGGATCCTGACACTCTTCGGGTCTAAATATCTTTTTTTTTCATCATTATGACCATCTTAACATTTCAGATTATAGTTACGGTATACACACAAATACAAAGCGCATGTGTGAGCCTCCCGTTCATCCCGTAACTATTCCGGACACTTAAAGTCTAAAAGACAATGTGACATCTTTTTCCTGGAACGACTCTGTTGGGCCACTCAAAGCACACACATACGCCGAGGTCATGAATGGGGGGTTAAATGGGGGTCCCACGTCCCTATCGTGGAAACGTAGGGGGCGGCTATGGCAGCCCGGGTTAATCTAGGCACAATTAGGCAAATCATGGCTTTAAAGTAGCGCGTCGACACGAAACAAGTGCGTGTTCGGTTCCACTTCAGTTTCTTCTTGATTCATTTCATTACGGTTCAGTTCTGATTCGAATAAACCGTGCACCATACCAATACGATAACCGGCTGCAAGCCTGAACAGGTTCCCAAACCGGTTCAGTGTTGATTTATTTGTTCAATGCGGAAAAATGTTTGCAGTTTAAGGTTGCCGTAAAACTCACCCACAATGTTTGTTCATTTAATATATTTGCCCTTTTAAATACACGTGGTGTAATATTAGTCATTTTGGGACCATTCGGCTGGATATCAAGCAAACCGTGCGAGTCACTTTTTCATCCAATCCGCCAACAAGCATGACTCCGGGATATATTTTTTCTTGTTCAAATTATTGTACCACGTAAAAACTAACGACAACCTCACACGTTTCTCTGTTTTATTCATTTCTTTTTCCGTCACAGCTGACTATGGGAAGCAGAAAAGTTGAATGATGTTGCTTATCTTTTCTGGTGGAAAGAGCGTCCTTGAGGCCATCATTGAGTTGAGCGCGTAACCAAATGGTTTCAAACGCGAGGTTGGCCTTTGTTTTCCAAATCCACTCAACTTCCCAAGCCAAGCAAGTAAGAGAGCGCAGGAGAGCATTATCACCCCTCGACATCCCGCCCACTAAGATAGAGTTCGGCCTGCATTCGTATACCAAAGGAATCTACAAAAACATTTACGTAATACACGCACGCACACACAACAGGGCATTCTATCGGATTGTGGATAGCAGCTTTTCCTGCACGACAAAATATAGAACGAAACATTTTAGTGGCAATCAGTGAGCGCGAACGTCTAGTTCCTAACACTTGGCACACCTGTCGATTCGAAAGAGTACAATCTCTTTATTTTGAATCGATAGTCAAATTTTTTTGGCACGTGTTTTGTGTCATCCCTTGTTGTGTGTTTTAGAAACTTGTTTCGGCGACCCCCTTTCAGAATCTCTTTCTCTCTGTCTTGCTTCATAGGGTTGCATCGCCTGTATTACCCCGATGCCCTAAAAACAGTTACTTTGTAAGGTAAGCGCAAGTGTTCGCATCTTTGTTTCGCTGTTCTCTCCGTAGCGGTGTTGTTGTTGTTGTTCTTGTTATTACATACCAATTAGCCCGAATTTCAGCACTTTTGAACTGGTACAAGTAGACAAATTTAGGTTCTCAGCCTTGGTCGGTGCGCAGTGCAGCAATCCCGCGTCCGATTACCCCTGCACCATCCCACCGAGAGAAAAACGAAGTCGGAGCTTCCAACCTTGAAATCTCCTGCCGGCTTCTGAGAGTGTGACGTTTCTTTTGCCCAGCCTTGCACCCATACAATCTTGGTGCGCACGTGGTGGTGGTCCACGTTGTCGCCACGTAGAGAGCGTTTATTGCATTTTGATTCATCTGAACGTTAAAAGTGCAACAGATTGCGAACTTCATCATGCGTGAAAAAGAAAAGCCGCGAATAATATTGACTACCCCTTACCCACAACAAATGATCTAACAATTTTGTCATGAACTGGTAACCATTTTTTTTCTTTTTCTTTTCACCTGAATTCCAATTCCGGTTTAGCCCGCTCAAAAAGTAAAGTTTCGGGTTCGGGCTCATTTCCGACAAAAGACCACTTCGGTTGAGGTAAAAATAAAATCCATAAAAATAAAAATAATATCCAGCTAGCCGATCCAAACCGCTAGAATCAATACGATTGAATCTTTTTGACGGAATGTATGCCCCATGTGCGAAGGCTAATCGTGGCTTACTCCGAATTTACGTTGGTTTCTTTCTTGGTGTAGCTTGTTCCTGATAAATTATTATCACTGGAGATTTGCGGTTGTTGTATGGATTTCCATCCCATAATGTGATTCTCGATGTCGATTGTATCACACGTGAATATGCTGCTAAGTGTCGCTCGACTGCCACGCACAGAGCAGAATTGCCCTCCCCTGGTCAAAAAATAACAACTATCGCATTAAGAATCATGTCTTAATTAGACAAAGAGCCGTCACTTGAATTAAATAAGTGTTTTTCTGGGTTCACTTCGAAACGCCATGGCCAAAATTTAAAACAAAACTAAGAATTGCATACGCCGAAAAAATGCCATCGGCTTTATAATCCAAAAACTCAACTTTGTCGATAGTCTTTAGCTCCCCCCTCTTTTAAATACCCTTACCAAGCGTCTACACACATTTGCCAGCTACAAAGCCATATATATGTCAGCAAACTTTCGGTTTTATTATTAACAATGGCAAATGCAGCCAAATCTCGACAGAACGAATCACGCCGTGGAACCGCCCAGAATCATTCGTTATTTTGAAATATCATTGTAATGAAAAACTGGCAGCTGCATACCAGTGCTCATACCTAGGAGTTAAGTGACGTAACTTGGGAGTATACGCGTGTGCAGACAAGAAAACTCTGAAATCAAAACATTGCACTCACTTCACAGCAGCTTTATTTGAAGAAATCAGTTATTTTCTTCTGGCGAGGGCAGCACACACGACGGATTTCACTCTGCCCAATACCCCATCGGGTACATCATCGCAACGAGCGATGAACGTGTGAACTTTGTTCATGTGCAGTAAAACATCAATTTTCGACACTACCTCATCTTCTTCTGTGTTGTGTAACTCACAGAAGTCCTCGTTCGCGTCGGGACGATGGCTGCGCTAGCTTCTTCTAGGCTGTGTCGCCAGCTGCATTCACCGCTGGATCTTGCCCAAACTTCGCAGCGAGATCACTCACAACAAAGAAATACCTGCCCGCACCCGTGAACAGCGTGAGAAACAACCGAAGCACCGACCGGTGACCGACACACACCCAAAGCTACGAGAGAAAAAAGGGGCAAAGGCAGCTAGGCTGGCTGGGCTATCGCACATTAAACTGCAGCTTTGTGATGGCGCTAGCAATCGGCACTCAACATAGTTATGATGATAGCTACTCGAGTTGGGGGAACACACACAGAAACAGCAGTTTGTTTCCACCTTTGTTTTGAATAAAGTTTACTACCACTACTACTACTGCCACTACTACTACTACTACTGCCACTATTACTACTACTACTACTACTACTACTACTACTACTACTACTACTACTACTACTACTACTACTACTACTACTACTACTACTACTACTACTACTACTTCTGCTACTACCACTCAAGCGAGATTTGCGCGCTGTTACTTTGCCCGAATCCTTAATACTGATATTCCTAGACTGTAAACGAGAAAATAAATTACGTGCGTTATTCTGAAATATGCCCTATATGAAATTCGCAGTTGTGAAATATTTTTACATTGAAAATATAGGCAATCTGGCAGCCATTTTGAAAATCTTCGTAAATGTGAGAAATTCGTTATTGTGGGGTTCGTAGTAACGAGACCTGACAACTTACTTTCATGAACATCGTCCCAAAAAAGCGGCGTCATTTTTCATGTTCAAACTTTTCCCCACTCAAATTTTAGACTGGTGCTACGGTAAAATCGAATCTTCCTGCGTAGTGTGAAAACTGAAGCTGTGAGCGTTTTACATGCGGAATATATACATTTACCATCGATTGCATTGCCTCCCCAGTCATCATTCATTCCAGATCCTCTGACATCTCGCCCTTGTGTTGCCTTTCCTTTATCACAAATACCAATAACAACAACACACCGTCACAGAGAATTCATAGGCGAGTTGTAATTGCCGTTGAGAGTTTTCGGAGATTCTAAAGAGGGTACTTTAAACCGCCTATTCGGCGAAGAAGCCGGTGACCTGCGCCAACATACGTAACAGAAAAAAAATTATGGAGTCTACGCAGAGGTGGGAATGAATGCAAGGAGAAATGTTCATCGTGACACAACCGGGTAGAAAGGAACTGGCGTGTGGCATTTTTTGTCATTCGGCTTGGCGTACCTGCTGATGTCTCAAAACGGTGAGCCACGGCGCGTGCGTGCATAAACACCCCACGTAAGGAGAATCGTTCGAACTTTCCATCTCCTGGTGAACAAGCCCCACCAGGTCCAACGGCTGAGAACTTGATACACCGAGTACCTATGGCTTCGTTAGGTTCCCCCTCCTCTCCAATTCCGAAAGTCGCTTCTAGGGACTTCCTCTCCAGTGTGGTACGAGGACGCCAGCCCTCTCTCGCGTAACTCGGTGAGGCACCTCACACGTTCCACTTTAGGTTCCCACTGGCACTATAGGCAATCTGTGCGCTATTTGTTATAAGAGAAATCCCAGCCGCGCCCCAAGTCAGAAAGCAGCAGCAGCCGCAGTCCTCTGAAAACCTGAGGACAAAGCAAAAGAAAGCGTCATTTAAAGGACCCCTTTAAAGCGTTTTATAGCCCCAGGCTTTGCATATCACCACGGCTTCCTATAGTGTGAGCTTAAACTAACCAGTACCGACAGATGGCTACTGCGTAATTCCCTCATAGCGCGAGGCCTTCCATTCCGAAAAGAGTTCCAGACGGCGAGCTTGAACTAGGCCATAGCGAGTCAATAGCGGCAACAGCGACCACTCGGCGAACGATCTCACACGTCAACGCACCGCAGCCGCGGAGAGCAGACGAATGCAAAAGGGCGAGCGAATAGACGGGTGCTGAATTCACCGAAGTCGCCAACTCTCGCATTGAAGGACGGCCGAAAAAAGCAGCGGCGGAAAATGTACGAGACATATACAAGCGATTCACGGGTAGTAGTATGTGCCTCATTTAGAGAAACAGACCCAATGAAGACTCAAACCCACAAAAAAAACGCTTAATTCAGTGGACTCATCTGTTACACGGAATTTACCTAGCCACGGACACGGCCACGTGACCGTGGCCGTAGCCACCACTCTCCATGTGGTGGCCACGGCCACCACGCGAGGAGAGGTCGCCGCTGCAACATGAAACATGGAGAGTAGTCTTAACACGTGAAATTCTCTACGGCGAGACGCAGAGACCAGCCTTCGTAATCACCTCAACTTTGACCGCTCAATCAGTAATGATCATTCGTTTGATGATGGTGATTAGGAGAGGTGGGCGCTGATGCAGTTGATAGCGGCTGTTCACATTGGAGTGACTGACTGCGGAGCTTTCAGTATGCCGCTACAGATACTTGCGGCAATACAAATCAGCTCATCCTTACATTCCATTGCATTGCGCGCTACCCAAGGACACTTGAATGCTTGTATACACTAAGCAAAGCAGTGTACAAAGCGCATTAAAGTTGAAGAAGTATAAGTCCGAAGTCATTCACAGTTTCTTACCTCCAGCGCTGTCGAACAACCGCCAGACCGCGACCTCGGCGACCAAGTCCTACATTGCTCCGGATGAATGACAAAGTTATTCAATCTGGCAACGTATTGGTTGCATTTGGCAAAGTTTATTCGTGGCTTTTGGCGTTCTGTGATTGCTGCAACGCTCTCGTGCTCGTTCCTCTCGTGAGGGAGCCTGTATTCTTTTGCCAAGAGAAAACGTTTTCGGAGACAGTGCAGGGACGAACACCTTCTCCACTGGGACCAGATACACTTGACGTCCGTGCCGTTTTACCCATGAAAAATTGACAGTGAACAAGACAACGAATATCCCAACACATGTTCCGTCACATTCATTGGTAATGTCATTCATGGTGAGCAATCAGTTTTTTCTAAACTGAACTGTCACCGTGACCAGCCCTTCGGCCTGAAATGCAGCTGTAAGAAAAGTGCGCGATGCGCTATACCCAGACCTCGCCTGGTCACCACTTTGTTGTGAAGAGGTCGGACGAGGTAGAGCGGCCGAGTCCGCGGCTACTTCGGTTGCAACGGCTGTGCCAGCGTGACAGAGCAGGAGCGCATAACCACGTGGTGATCCATCAAGATTACTAGATGTGTTCTGAGCGCGAGTCGGATAAATAAATGCCAAGACAAGGTTCACAGAGCGCGGGAAACAAAGCCGCAGTTCCACAAGATGGCACTTTCTTATCCAAACAACGGTCGAAGGGTCAGCTGGGGTAGCGACTTGGGGGGGTGGAGGGCAGGGGGGGGAAGGGTCCCTATGCAAACAACAGTTCGTGCGTGTATCTAGTTGTCCGCTCTAGCAACTTAGAGTGTCATAGGCAGGGAGCTGAAACTGAGCGTTTTTTCTCTGTGTCTAGTGATTCTCGACGCACTCACCGTGGCTCTCCATTCTAAATATTCAAAAATCACGCCAAACGCAATAACACTCTTACGGACAAGTAGTGCTATACGGAGCGCCCGAAGTTGGCGTTAGGTGCGCGAGGAGGCAGGTGCCTGCGCAGGCCGGGAAATGTGTGGGTGTGGGTGCTAGAGATGTGGAATAGAGCTTCGTGGATGGGACATTCCTAGGCACGTTTCCATTCCTGACTCACACAAGTGGGGGTCGTCCGAGGTACGGACATAAACGCGATTCCCGGCCTTCAAGGCGTCTGGGATGAACTTCTATGACAGACGGGTGTATTTCCGATAGAGGGCGAGGACGTGGTGGCTGTCTTTAGGGGGTAGGTCACGACGGCTCCCACGCCCACACGCATCGACGCGGCGGCTACACCCCCCGTCGGCATACCGCCGCTCACGATTCCGAACCAAAGCCGGCGGCTATTCAGCTTGCCCGCTAAATGGGGTTCCGAGACCTACAGCCACCGAAGAGCTTTTAGAGCGCTGGAGACGTTTAGCATCGTCTCCGGAGGGCACTCGGAGAACTGTCTGACCAACGATGTGCCGGCACGCTAGAGGAGAGTGCGAAGTTGCGGTGGGGTTTCAACGGAGTGTTGACGGAATGGCATCCCTGTAAAAGGACACAGAGGTGAATTCGTCAAACTTTTGTGTTTGTTTGCATTGCATATACGGGCTCACAGAAACGCACTCTTCATCGTTTATCCAGTCGATATAGCAGTAGTTAACTTATACAGCCTGAATAAAGAGAAAAAATATTCATGAAGCATTTGCGGTGGCCACAATTAACACCACTGACGCGCATTCAAGATGCGATGTGCTTCGACGATGACCAAGATTGTAATTGAAATCAGTTTTGTTTTAAGTTCCGTTACACAGCATGCTTGGCCTCCGACGTTATTGTTGGCTGGACACCCTCCATATCTCGAGAATCGTCCTACCGCCCTTGTGCAATGTGGCCGGCTGTAAAATGATCATGATAAGCCAACCAGCGCATGTTAGAATAGTAAAAAAACCTTTGCAGAGGCGTACGCAGTGGGTGAACGCCCTCCGCGTCAAATGCAGACGCTCAAATGCGAGGTGCTTGTGTCCCCTCCCCTCCACCCCGTTGGAGCTTTGCTGGCTTGTGCCTGTATCGTAAAAGTGTGTTGGCACCAGGTCAAGCGTCAGCCGAATCGGGACTGTGCCCGCAAGCAGTCGGTGCTTATGTCAAAGCCACGCCAACGTGAACTTGCCAGCGCGTCCGGGTCAGCCTGCACTCATTCTACGAACTCGCTCGATGAGCAGTTAAGGTTGCAGGACAAAATGGTGAATTCAGTATAGAAAACATTACCCATAAATAGGGTTCTGCATTTTCGGAGTTTCTTTTTGAGCAAATTAGGAGGGCGTTTTTCGGAGTTTATTTATTGTTTAAAATTCGTAGTTTTTCGGAGCGTCCTTTCAGAGTACAAAGAATTCGGAGTTTTTCGGATTATTATGGTCATGCAGTATTGATCTTTAAGAAATGCCATGTACAACAGTAAAAGAAACCAAACAGCAGAGACGATTTTTGCAGGGTCAACATTTGAAACATTCGTGTTGGCATCCATTTACAACTTGTTGTAGTATATGCAGGCATATTTTCCAATGTTGGTGTCTGTCACCACATGTACGCTCCTTACGAATGACCAAGTGAAACATTGAGAATGCTCTTTCGACATTCGCAGTACATATGGGAAGACCCAGCAAATGCAGTGCGTAAAATGAAAGGGCCAATCTCGTGCATGCATCCGCCAAAACGTTTTCCTTTTCCTTTCCTGTTAGCTCTACTAAGTTGCACGCGGCAGAAGTTGCAGACAACGAGGTCATTGCTGGAAGTTGCTTTAAAATCTGGATATTCTTTGGCGTAATCAGCAGGGAGCTTTCGCTTCCTGCCCATTGCGCGGTTATGCTGGAATGAACTGACCTTTTCATTGTGACGCCCGATTTTGCACGGGATGGTACACTGCGAACGAAAGAAAGGGGAAAAAGGAGGAGCACAAGCAAATACAATAAAAACTAAAAACAAAAAGTGGAGGACGACTGTTCAAACACCCGCGTTAAAAAAGACACTTTAGGGAGGCAAAAACTAGTAATTGGATAGGAATTTCATTTTTTTCTTTGTCAGCTTTATGGAAGCTATGCTAACGCATTTGTCTTTCAATAAAACAATCTGGTAGGCCTAGATGGTTTATCTTGTTAGCTTATCCTCGTGTCGGCCTACAATGCTCGTCTTGTCAAAATGTGGCCTACATTCACAATTTCTGCAATGTATGACCAGATGTCCGTTACTCATTGTTCCTATGCTCTCTAAGTCGATCATTTAAGCAACGACCTGACTGACCAACGTACTGTCTGCCACACGAAGAAGGAATTGAATATAGGAAACGAATATCGAACACAATCGAATAAGGTTGTGGATGTAGGCCACATTTTGATAAGACCAGCATTGTAGGCCGACACGAGGCTCAGCTAACAAGAGAAATCATCGAGGCCTACAAGATTGTTTAATTGAAAGACGTATGCGTTAGCACAGCTTCCCTAACACTGACAAAAAAAGAACTGAAAATTTTATCCAATCGCTAGTTTTTGCCTTCATAAAGTGCCTTGTTTAATGCGGGTGTTTGAACTGTCATCCTCCACGTTTTAGTTCTTATTGTATTTGTTTGTGCTCCTCCCCTTTCCCTCTTTTCTTTCATTCGCAGTGTTCCGTCCCGTATAAAATCGGGCGTCACAGCGAAAATAAACGAGTTGATAGTAGCGCCGTGATCCTTCCACTTCGTTCGTCCTTGTTGCTTTCCGCTTACTCAAGCGTTCAATCTTTAGCGAAATGAGGTCAGAGAAAGGCGAATGAAATTCTAGGAAAATAACATATCCGGGAAAAAGGCCCGAAGTGGAGTGGCAGGTAAGGTGAGAAGTGTTTGACCTTGGTTCGACTATTCTTGTGGGGAGAGATCTTGTTTTTCATGATAAGGGTCCAAAGCGACACCCTTTGTGAAGCTTGGGAAGGCAAGTGGAACGAACAACAGAGGAAACATGAAAATAGAATACGAAAAGTTGTTCAAGGATGCCAGGGAAAGATAAAGGGTAGTCTGGTTTTCACAAGCGGCGGTCCCTGAATTCGAAGTTTTTCGGATAAATCCGAATTCGCAAAGTTTTTACCGGCGAGTGTTTTTCGGATTTTATCGGATTTATCCGAAAACGCCGAACCCTACCCATAAAGTATAAAATGAACTTCAAACTAGTAAAAAGCTCATTGGGTTTTTGGGGATTCCAACTTGCAAATCGCAAAACGATGTACCCAAGGCTCTAGACCAATCGGCCATAAACCGAGGCCTGGCGGGTCGGCTATAGGGTAAAGGAAATAACCACTGAGCCTGATCTCACAGGTGGCGCACGCAACTTCACTGCTGCGTCGTGATATCGTTGGACTAGAATTGCTAGCGGAACCCGCTGATATCCTCGGTGAAGTGATTTTTTTGTTTTATAACACCTCTCCATCTTCCTCCTCCCAACAGTGACGTAGTTATTTGTTTCCCTCTAAGTTAATGGTCATTTCTAATTGAATCGCTCCACTCCGGATGTGCTTGTATCACATCGGTTTTGCTGTTCCACATCGTTTTATTGAGCACATCGGAAGCGAGATCGTGTTCTGCGCTCTATGCGGTTGTAACGACCACTCAAGAAAGGGTACTGGCGAAAAGAAGGCTTGCAGATTTCCTTTATTGGCGATACGAAGAGTAAATCGATGTCCGTACAAAAAGAGGCAGGAACTAACAGCGCGAAGGGAGCGGAGTGGCTCTGCTGAATCCACCTATGACTTGTATTTGTCAGTAAGGGTTTGCAAAGTTTACTGGAAGCAAAAAAATTTTGGTTCAAGTAACATCATTCCCCTCCTTGCAGGTTCAATGGGGAAATAACGCTTATCCGTCTTATTTAATGAATGGCGAAGAGGTTTTTCGCGGAACGGTTGCAAATGACGGACCTACGTACAGACCAAAGCAGTCGCATTACGAAAGGCAGTGTCTAAAATGGTATGCGCAGTGCGCAAATATTAAGGCTTTAATGACCTAAGGAAATGTGAGGTTCATAAAATATACTCGTTCCGAAAGCTTGTCGTACAAGATCCGACCAGCGCAAGTGACAATGGGACTAGTAGTGGATGTTCGCTTCGCGCAGGTAGCGCCATCCACTGCGTTTGCGAAACATGTGGTTCTAAAAAGCTAAGTGGCACTAAAAGCGATGCGGACAAAATAACGATGTGTCTACATGCACGCTGGATCTACGTTGAACCAGCATTCTGAATGTACATGGACTTCATGGAACGCCAATCAGTCCTTCGGGCACACGAGCTGTTGAGCATCCGACACTCCGCTCAACGTAGCCGGGGCTACGCTAGGCTAACCTAGCGAGAACAGCAATTGAAATCTCCACAGTGAGAGACCACGTAATCATTAAACTGCTAAGATTAAAAAACACCTCAGGATTGGGACTGCACTTGCACCCTTCATGTGAGAAACCTGCGAAGTTCGACGTTAACTCCACGATAGACCCAGCCATAAACGCAGCCGTCTTCGCTCGGAGTGCTGCCGTTAGACGTACCTTCAAGCTGCGGATCCTCGTTAGGAGCACATCTTCAAACACGGCGACTCAAACAACGGCAGAAATACGCCTTCACTCTCATTTTCTAGGAGGACGACCAGGGGTTCGTGTATCCAGTCACTGGTTAGGCAATCGGCCTCCATGGATTGTAGGCCGTGAATTCTACTTGGGTCACAAAGATTGCAGCACCAGCAACGACGTCTTTGATGTCGGCAAGGTAATCGCGAGAAACGAGCTTGACATCTGGTAACACTTCATAATCAGTCATAGTCAAGCGGGTAAGGAACACCACAGCCGCACGTAAATTTTCCCATCGCGCGCGACTTTTCTGGTTCCCTCATCTCGCGTGCATACGCGCTTGGGAGCAGAAATAATGACGCGCTCACAGTAGCGATAAAAAAAAAGTTGCCTGAACGTACTCACGGGCGAGTGGTAAAGACGAGATTCACACGGAAGCTGAAAACGATGCCGTCGCCTCGGCGCCCTTGCCGCAACAACTGGCGGTGGCTGCGAACGATGGGAGCGCCCCTGCCGTGTGACGTAACACATATGCCTCCTATATACAGTACAGTTTGTTTATATTTCTTAGCTTCAGCAGTTACACAAGCTTACAGGACTCTTTCCTGAATCACGGTCGCGCTGTACGCGTCCCCTAAATATCACATCTAGTCACACACTTTATTAGGCAGAAAGGCGCTCGCAAATTTGTGGTCTGACCGCTGACCGCTGTGCTAGTTCTCCCAGCGCAAAAAGCACTTCCCGCACCTTGAATTTACGCTTTACGACAAAAATGTCGGTTGGTTTTAGTGCCTTGCTACCTACACAAGCTTTGCTCACTCTTCTTTCGCCTTTTATTAGCCCAGGACTTTTCTACTACCGTAAACGTCAGCGGAGCGTCTCATAGGCGTTTTTGTGGGGCCACTTCGACTGCGCAGACTTCAAGTAAGCTCATTACAGTCTACAAAGAAGGAAACAATACCCACATTCTTCGAGAAAAAAAAATTATCCTGGCTTAGTTTCAACTGCGTGAACGAGAATTGTGACGACCCGGTGGTGGCCGGCCGACTGATTCTCTCGGAGTGCCGTCGAGCCATGCAGTAGCAGTCAAGGCGAGCCATATCGCGTGAGCATCATACAAACGTAATAGGAAACAAGCAAGAAGAAGCAGAGCGAGGGACAGCACTTGGAAATTGATTTTTCTTCTGAATAAATTCGAGCAAATGCCGCGAGAGACATCCAAACATGGCCTAGGAACTACAGGCTACAATTTGCACAAATAATCCGACAATGTTTACAAGTACCATCGTGACGATTTTAGGGGGCTTTTGCGATGGAATTCCCCTCCATCGAGGCAAAGCGAGGCTCACGACCTGGAACAGTGCACTCAGCACCATGAAGAAAACTTCAAACAGTTCATTTTCACCATCGTGGCCTACTACAAGCGTATCGGTGAGCAAGTTCCCGAGTCCGAGAAGGAGGACCCCGCAGTGCGGCGAATGCACTTTCAGCTCCAGGACATAGGGGAGGGGATGGGTATCGCTATTTTTGCGCAGCTGGCAAAGGCCGCGGTGGTCTCCCGGGACAGGCGCGGCGCCGATACCAGTACAAGACTCCACCTCTACCAAGGAGTCCAATTGCCCGGAACCTTAATTCTGTGATACCACAAGTAATGCCTTGGACCCAACCCTACTGGCCCCTTCACCGCGGCGGCGTCCGCTGTATCCACGCCACTAGTGTGACCAACAAACCGCGGCTGGCTACTTCACCTACCACCGCGAGCAGCTTCGCAAGAGCGCTGTGCGGTCGTCACTAATGGAACTGTCCATCTCACATCACCATGACAACCACAAGGTGAACTCCCCACGGAATGTCATCGCTGCGGGTGGTTCGGGCATACTGCTCGCCACTGTGCAACCGACCGCCGTATACGGACTCCGCCGCTGCGTTGTCGATTCCTCCAGCCGGGAAATTTCCAAGCCCAGGACCCGGGAAATGGCTGATGGTTCGTGCTGACCCAGCGAGAATCTACAACGGCGCGGCACAGAAAGCAACAACAGCCAGCAGGAAAGAACCCTTGTTCGACGTCCGTATGGTACCTACTGCCTTCCATATGCTCCTACACAGGGGCTCTCATACCAGTTGCCTGTACTCTGCTACGACGTGTGCGGCTCAATCATCTGGAGCGAAGAGGCGCAGCTTTCTTCAGATCTGCTCTAGACCTCATTGTTTTGAAGGCCTACATCTGTTGGGGAACCACCGCCCGACAAAAGAGCTTTATCTGCGTTAATGATCTTTTCAGAGATGTTCCCCTCGGGAGAGTCTTATTAGAGAGTTTTAGCTGACCGTTTCTGACGGCCCGCTCCGCTCCGGTAGCAAGCCGGAGTGCCATTGCGCATGCGTGGCGCGCTAGAGCTCTAGCGGCGATGCCGGAGCGGGGCCCCGCTCCGCTAACCTGTGCCTCTTAGCTGACCGTCACGGGAGTTTACACTTCCGCGCGGAATTCCAAAATGGCTTCCCCCCGCGAGGTGAGCGCGCTACGGCGAACTCCGTTTTGTTAGTTGGCACACAAAATACGATATCGCTAAATCGCTTCCGAATAGGAAAGCGTGCCACACACCTCAACGAGGTGGAACGCAAGCGAAAAATGTCCTCCGATGACCGAAGCGCGGGGCTGCTTTTATGCAGCGCCAAGAAAGACATCCTTGTCTTGGCTATTAAATAGTTTATGGGCTTCTTTTAAAATATTTCAAACCATTATACCGTTTCAGCGACTACATTATAGAAAAAAGGCTAAAAGAGACAAAAAACAGGGTATTTTGATTTGTTTGCGCGACCGAATACAGATTCTTGTGTTTCCTTTTGGGTGAAGTTTTGGTTTACACATGCGCAGGAAAAGACCAGTCACGCGAACCATTCCCCGTCGCGGGAGATACGCTTATGGCTTAGCTAAAAGCCTTTCTGGTGCTGACGCTCCGATTGTGCTAGGCGGGCCGTCGCGAGCATAGCGGAGCGTGAAAAACGGTCAGCTAAAAGTCTGTATTGACTGCAACTGGCATGTCATTGCATGTGGCGCTTGGGGGTAAGCGTTGGACCGAGGACGAGGGTGTGGTGCCTTTTGCAGGATGGGAGAAGAGCGAACAAGTTGGGTAGGTGGAAGAGGACACCTGTTGTCTTTGTTGCCTGTTTGGTGGTGGTTCCATGAAGATAGCAGTGGCACTGGAGTTTTGGTGTGAGCAAGCATATGAAACCACAGAGGCAGCATCAGCTACTGGGAAGACTGGTGACATCAGCATCAAAGTTGGGCACGAGACCTAGACCGTTGTATGCCGTAGGTGCCGCATCATGTCAGCCGATAGTTGTACCGGAAGTCATCGCTGCAGATCTTTTGTCGAACACCCAATCGAGCCCGGTGACAACCCCCCTTCACGCTACCAGCTATGACCCATCCACGCCAAGAAGCCGGGTATATTGGATGGCTACAATGACGACCTTCTGGCACAGGGCCTCGTTCGTCGAACCGATGGCCACTAGGCAAGCGCACCAGTACGTGTTGCTGGAAAAAAAGATCACGTCTTGAGCCAACTGCGTGGACGTTGGCTATCGGTCACATAACGCACATGCAGGGGTGCGGCTACCCGATGCCCGGAATATACTGGCTACTGGCTCAGCTAGGGCGAGCAAAATGGGTTCCCATTTTCAAACTCGGTCAGGGCTTTTTAGAGATCCATTTCCTTTCTGAGGACATTATAATAGCAGTCCTCCTCTGCCACCAATGCACAGTTATAACAAAAGAATGCCCTTTCATGTGGCTGATACCCCGGTTTACCCAGCCACAGTGCTTGTAGGGTTAAGGCAACAATTCGCCAAGTCCTTCTTCCACAATGTCCTCGCATAGGCCGAGACGTTATGGAGCCCCATCTTGTATATTTAAGAGGTGTTCCGCCAGATTAAATCAGCAGGGCTTACCATCAACCCGGCCAAGGTACAGGTTGGCTGCCACTTGGCACCTTGATGCTGGGTTGTTGGGCGGTGAGTGGTACCTTAATGCTGGGATGTTGGGTGGTCATACGCTGTCCTGGTGAGGAGAGATCTGTTGTGGCGCCGATAAGTTGGTCGTGTTGACAGCCCGGCAAGAGATTGTAGTACGTGAATAACTCGGACCCGAGGATTGGCTCTGCTACATCGACGATGGCGAAGTTACACATAAATTTACGCCGTAGGTGTATGGGCTGAACGTTAGGGCAAAGTAAGACGTAGGTCTTAATGCTCGAGTGATTCGCCGCACCGAGCTCGAAGGAAGTGCAAGGACGTTTGTCGCGCAGGAAGGTTATTGGATAGCAGCAGATGTCGGAACCGCAGTCGATGAGGAAGTGCCGTTTCGTGACTTGATCGGTGGGAAAAATACGACGGCCTCCAGGTTGGCAGCTCGCGGCCGTGTCTGGCGGTGGTGTTTTCCTGTCTTTAGGACGAACAGGGTGGTCGGAATTCTTTGCCAAATTGCTGAAGCGACGGTGGTAGTAGCAGCGGCCATCGTCCACGCGATGCGATGAGTCGGCGTTGCGGTGGGGCGTTTGTGAGCGGTTGCGGGGGCGTGACTGTGGGTGTTGCTCCAGGTTTTTTTAACAGAGTTGGCACGACTGGTGATGTCGATAAAGCACACGAGCTCTGGGGGAGGGGCTGGCGGCGAAAGTGTAGATTTCAACGACTCGGTCCGCGATCTCGGAGAGTTGGTCTAGCAGTAGTATACAGTCGGCTAAACCTGAAGGATGGCTTGTGCGTGTGACGGTAGACGTTGAAGCCACACAGTTCGGAGGAAGGAGTCGCCGACGTGCACGTCGCCCGCGAGAGCAGGCTTGTTGCGTCGGAACTACAGTGGCTTTCGGTTGCCGAGCTCTTCGTGCTGAAGTAGTTGATGCGTTTTCTGGTGACGTGTTTTTTTAATAATGTGTGGTTCTGTGGCTCGGCGATTTTGTTGCCTCGAGTTGCCACAGAATTGGTGACCCGGACGTGATAAGTTGAACACGTGTTGAAGTTGGACCAGCTGGGAAATGGATAAACTGCTCGCGGTCACCAGCACCATGCGGACGGAGTTGGGCAGGCGTAGAATAAAAAGCTCTCGAAGCAATTCTTGATCGAACGTGGCTTCCTTTTCTCCAAGGAGCTGGAGGATCTCGGGAGGAAGCGCAGACACGAGGTGATAGAATTTTTGGCTCTGCGACGTGATGCGAGCTATGGCGAACCGGCTGTTTACCTGGCTGAGCCAGAGCAGTAGGTCCTCAGGCCAGCACTGGGGAAGCTGCAGCAAAAGGCATAGCTGCCGCTGGCCGTTCAGCAGCTGACGTTTTCTAAATATATGTGTTTTCTTTGGCTCGGCGTTTTCTTTGCCTCCTGTTGCCACTCTAGTATTCCCAAAAGGAAAGCCGTCGAATAAGTTCCCTCTTGAAATTCAGGTAACTGTCGTTGGTCGGAGGACTTGGAGTACGTCGCGAAGCTCAGCTGCGCAGCCCGGGTCGAGATCGGCGACGACATAATCGTAGTCAGTCCAGCCCTGGGGGATGCTTGCCAGGAAATTTTGAGCCTCTACTTTTGGGAACCAAACTTCAGGATTGTCTGCCCAAGGCGGCGGAAGCTTGACGGCGACACGACAGACAACCGGGTTAACGACAGCCGCAGGAGCAGCAGGGCCAGCGCTGAGAGCGACCGCCTGAGCGGGGCTTGGTGTACAGAGATGGGCCGTGCAGAATTGGCGTAGGGATGCAGCGCGAACGCTGCGGCTGTTTCTGAGGTTGCTCTTCTTGGTTTTAAATCAGCTGTTCCTGGGCTTGGAGTTGCGGTTGGATTTGCTCCACTTGCTGATGAAGAGCGACTGCTTTTTGATCGGCCACGGAGGTGCGATAAGTTCATTTTTCGGGTCTCCCAATGTGGAGAAACGCGGGTTTATTTTTTCACTCTAAGGGGCGTTCACCTGTTCCTGTTCGTGTCGGAATGCCCCATTTACGTGACGGCGCGCGCTTACAGTTTCTCTCACGGGGTGCCACCGCGTATCTTCGGTTACAGAGCCAGTGGGTATCGCCAGAGTCCTTCAATGCTTTTCAAGGACTCTGGTATCGCGTAGCGATGTTTTCTCGCCTCGCGCTCTCGGAGTAACGCAACACGACACGCCCGCAAACACACCCCAAGCATCTTCCCGAAAGAGTTCTATATTGCTGACTACGCGTCCAGTAACCGTTCCAATTCGCAATCGCACAATCTACTACAAGGTTCCGCAACTTATCAGACGGAACGATGGCGGTGGTCAGGCGGAACGGATACGTATTTATAGTGACACACACATACCTAATATCTATCTCAAAACGCATTCCAGTAAACAGAGCAATATTGACGGACTGAGCGTTAACTCAAGCTCACTTTTCTCATAATTTTGGCTCACGTTTGGAGAATGGGAGCGCTGACAAATTATCCTATGTGGCAAAGCAATCGAATTCACATTTACGCGTTAGGTCCCCGCCGCATGATTTCTTTTATGGTACAATTGATTTGAAAAACTACACCGCTGGTATTTAAACGCGTCATCTTGTAATGTTCAGGGTGACTCGCCGGTGCGCAGGCCTAACTACAGTTTTTTAACGTTCAGCCTCCAAGCTGCTTCGACAGCTGTAGTAGAAGGCGATGCCCTCAGTGGCCTCCAACGCTCCCCCGCAAAATCAGAGCTACTGCTTCTACCACCCCACAAAAAGACAACATAGGAATCGAAATACCATGTTTACACGCAGTCAACCCCCCTCCCAGGCAGCACAGGACTGTTCGGCCTAACTCAAGCCGGTGTACTTCGGCCGGTGATTTTCTGTCCGGCCTTTTTCCGGCAGCCGTGTTCGGCCCATGTCCTAATGCTGGCCTTTTGGCGGTATACGGCCATACTCCCAGGGCTGTCCAACGGCCAGTGTCCGTCGGCCAGTCGACCGGCTTACGTTCGTACGGCCAGATTTCAGCCGTATGGCTCCGCATTCCAAAGTCAGCCGTGTGCGGCCAAAGGATGGCCACCGGAGGACAGCCGAGATGCGGACGTCGGACTCCAGCTGCACTAAAGCTGCCGGAATTTCGGCCATGCTAGGGGCATTGGAGTTCAGCCACAGTACATTAACTGTACTGAGGCCGGTGAACGACCACTGCATGCAGCGCAAGCCGATGACTCTGTCGCGCTGTGGAGCATCACAAAACCACCATTTTGCGTCCACTGCACCCACATCAAAGTGAGCCTGCGTGCAGACACCAGCCGTCCAGCCTTCAGCGCAGCCTTGCCTAATTATCTGCCTGAGTTGACAGCAAAATTCATTTATTAAACAGTGCTCACAAATGATCGTTCTTTTAATTGATGCGCCTCTTTTACTGTAGGATAAAGAAAATATTCATTTCTTTGCAGAGCTGCAATAGATGTATTGTGCAGGTCCTGCTATCTGCCGTGGGGTAGCTTGCGTGTAATAAACGGGGAAGGGAGGGGGTTGAAGGCGCATACCTTAGTGGGTTCAATTTCACAAAGATGAAAGTGCCGCTTTGAGCCGATTTTTTAACGACAATCTTCCTGAACACTTTCATGCTCTGACTAAATCAAATATTTTTACAACAGTTGCTTGACCAGTTTTGTTGCACATAAAACAAGCGCGAATGCCTTCACGAAGAGTTTTGGTACTCCACAAAACACACAGGCGCATTCAATAAAATTTCCTTCACACAAAAAGTATGTCCGGTTTTTTCCCATTTTTCTTGCAAAGAAAGTTTCCTCTCGATCAACTTTTCTTATGATCTTTCGCAGGGCTGATCCTAGGAGAGATCGAACAGGTACATTCATTTTCAATGTATTTTTAATGCTTTCATGACTTGCGCGCACACGACTTAGTAGTCCAAAAGAACTTAATTTCCCTTTAATGCCGTACTACGTTACAAAATTCTACACGCTTTGCGAATGACGCCTTGCTTCAGGTGGCTGCAGTTGTATCCCTCCGTGTTCACGCAAAAAAAGGCGTAAAACTACAGTTTCATAAATTGTTTCAAACCAATAACATAGAATGGTATTATTCATACAGCAAACTTGCATACTGCACCGAATAGAATAATAAATGTTTTATTGGTCGAGTTTGAATGCGTAAGGTGCCCAACCCATCGGAGGCGAACTTGCTGATCCGCAAGTTTATTCATTTATTTCTTTATTTATTATTTGTTTTTTTTTTAATTTATTTATTTATTTATTTATTTATTTATTTATTTATCTGATACCTGCTTTGCCTTTGCATGCACTACAGCAGGTAGATACATAACACTAAGCATCAAATTTGAGAGCAAATAACAGAATAATTCTACAAAGCGCGGTGAAATCGTCATTATAAACAGTGGATGCAGTCATACCTGGAAGACAATTACACTCTCGTATTGATCTGAGATAAACTGAATCGTGCAACGCGTCACCTTTAAAGGAAAGTAAATATTTTGCTTTAAGCTAGCGGTCCCACTTCGGGATATGTATGGAATGGCTCTTGGACATACTTCTCCCCTTATATACCCTTAATCGAATGATGGATATTACGAAAAAATTTCAACCTGAGGTTTCGTCTATGATCTTTCCCGTCTTACCATTCAAGTTTGCTTATACTTTCCCTCACGTTAAGTTGACAGTGCCAATTACATAATGCGAATCGCACTGCCGTATTCTGTGTGTTTTCGAGCGTATCAACCAGCTCTTCGATGTGGGGATCCCAACAAACACATGCGTACACCAACATTGAGCACACATGAGTGAAATACGGTTGTTCTTTTAAGGTAGATGGAGGTTCGCTAAAATTGTGTCTCAGAAAGCGAAAAATACGTGCAGCAGTAACTTTTATGTTGTGAACGTGCCTATTCAACTTCTAACCACTCTTTAAATATACTTTTAGTTATTTATATTCCCAGGCCGTTCTTAAAGCAGTGTAATTTGCGGTATACGTATTCAGTTGGAGTGAAGGTTTTCTTGTAAAGGTGACGTCAACACAATTTTTAACATTCAACGACTTTTCTGAATCAGCACATAACGATGTTATCAAATTCGAATTATGCTGCACGTATTCGGAATCACGTTCATTCGCTATAGTCCAGTAAACTGCACACTCATTCGCGCACATTTTGAACAACGATTTAAGGCCAATAGTAATAATATTTTCATATAACAGAAACAAAAGAGGGCCCGGGCCGCAAATAAGCCTTGGGGAAATCCTGAGGTCACTGAAACATATCCGGACGAAGAACCCTTGAGAGCGACCGACTGCTGTCTAAGTGAAAAATTCTCGGCTATCCATGCAATAACCGATTCATTCAATTTATAGCCCGTAATGTACTGAGAAGAAGCTGATATGGAACACCGTCGAATGCTTTTTTGCAGTCCAAGAAAACACAGTCCACTGCTTTGAGCTTATCTATTGCTAGAGCCAAATCGTGCGCGAACTCTACAAGCTTCTTTCAGCAAGAAAAGCCTGACAAAATCCGTGTTTCTTAGGATTCTGGCGATTATGTTTAACCAAATGAGTCATATCCCAAGTGTAGCTAAGCTCACCTTCAAACAATGCAACCAAAATAGCATCCAGGCTTGGTCATTGTCAAGTTTCCGTTGTTATCGAAAATTTAAAAAAACACTGTTTTTCTAAATAGGCAGTCATAAAATCACATGAAATAACATAGTGCAGTGTACGAAGTTGAGCCTACCAACCCATGACTTTAGCCTCTTCTACGTTTACCACAAACAGAATAGTGCAATTGTTTTTCGCAGGTATATTGTAAGAAGAACAGCCGCAAACTTGCTGAATTCAAGGGTCTGACGGATGCCACGCTGGTCGGGGTACAATTGAGAGAGAAAGAGGGCCCTGACAGAGCAATGAAAAAGAGAAACTTAAAAGACGTTCCGGCTCCCGCACGGGAGCCGAAACATCTTTTTCGGCTCCCTTTTCGGCCATTGTGAACAAGGCTACCGTGCGGGAGCCGAAACCACTTTTCAGTTTTTCTTGTTCATTGCTTGGTCGGTGCCCCATTTCTCTCTCGAAAGCCGCAACATTGCGCTTTTGCGCGCCCTTGCCTTTATTTGGTGGGGAGTCCTCGACATGGCGCCGGTTGAGCTCCTGCGTGGTGGCCGCGTGCTTGACGCCCTTTAAAGCCAGTTATTTTGGTGAACCACCGCTATCTCGGGTCGGACATCTTTGCCGGGTCGATGTCTGCAATGCCCTCCATTTCTGGAGGGGGCGATGAGCCTCGAGCTGATGCGTCGACGAAGCCGGCGGGGAGGCGTGGTAGCAGCTATAGCTGGCGAGGCTTACTTCACCCTTCGGTGTGGCACAGTCTCCTTGTGGCAATAAATAGCATTCCGATGGCCTAAAAGGTTCCCTGGTAATGTCCAGTGAGTCCTTGCCCTTTCCCGTTTACCTAGAACGCTCTTTACTGTTGGACAAACGAAGTTCGTTAATTTAAAACGTGGAAACACCGAGCGGTTGGTGGTGGCAAAACGTTTAATGAGCCAAAGGGAAGGGGTAGAAGGGCGTGGTTAGCCTTCTAAGTCCAGGAGGCCTCATGTCCGGGCTGCCTCCATTGCGCGCCACACCAGGGCGACCTGGCGTTCCGGTGCGGCGCGCACCGGAACGCCAGGTCCTATATGCGGGTACCATATCACCCTAGGCCCTAAAACGTCTGCATCAAAACCCACCTACTACCCAAGTTGAGCTCATTTGGACTCAGGCCACACTGGGCTAGGGGGCAACGAGGTGGCGCGCACGACAGCCCGAGCACTCACCTCCCGGTCGTGCCCCACCTCTGTAGCCTCTCACGGAGCCAGATGAGCCCGAGATAGCCTATTTAGCTAACACGAAATAACTACTCGTTACCGCCTCTCTGGTCTCAAATACCCACTGGCCCACCTCCCACTGACGTACACGGAAGAACGACTATGGAGGCTCGCACAGACCGAATCCCTTCCCAATAGGGCCCTCCTCCATCACATACATCCCCCAGTCTATCCCTCTCCCTTTTGCCTACTATGCGGAGACAAGGCCACGGTGCAACATCACATGTGGGCCTGTCCATATGAACCCCTCCCTCAAATAAATTGCTCGGAGCTCTGGGAGGCAGCGCTGAGCTGCTCTGACCCGGAGAGACAGAAGGCCATCATAGCCCGGGCTACGAAGGTCGCCACACAGCTCCGGCAGCCGGTTACCCCCTCGCTTTGAGGTGTTCTCTAATAAAGTGTTTCTCTCTCTCTCTCTCTCTCTCTCTCTTAACGTTCAGCGTGATGGGCGACTCCCGAGAGAAGATTGCGATTTCATTAAAAAAGGAAGCGGGAGAAAGTATATTCCACAGGCAGCATGACCCTTGATGTTTTCTATTAGTCCCTAAGAGAACACAAAGGTTGGGTCGGGAAGTAGGTGGTAAATCGTCACATTTTCATCGGTTTACCTCAGTACCTGGCGTTCTTGCTTACTGTTGTCTTCAAAATTGCCCAACGTTTATCGGAAAAAGCAGCCTTTTGAAAGCACCAAATAGTATTTATTTTTTATGGTAGCTTTAAAATACAAACATTTTGTTCGCATTTTGGCAATAATTTAACCTACCGAACCAGATCGGGTTGTGATTTAGTCGAACGGGAACTAGACCATAACAAAATATATTTACCCGAACCCGAACCATACCGAACCGGCATTTTTTTTCTGTTCGACACACTGGTTTCAAGGGCAGGTGTATCGTTTTCTTGGGAGTGACAGGACAGGACATTGTGAATTATTGTGAATAGACCAGAAAAAAAAATCCTGAATAGACCAGACAACAGCCGGACATTCTTGTTCCATGATCGTGTAATTTTGCTCAGCATATACATGGTCTTACAGCTGTTACAATGTAAGCAGGTCTTTGTGGTGCAAGCGCGTCGAGGTGCAGAGCGCGACAAACCTCATTCACATGGACTGTCAGTGTTTGTTGGGGAATGTCGTGATATGATGAACGTTTTTTGCGAACAAATGGCTATTTTCGGTGTGTAGCGGGCTTTGCATACAAAATTTGAATGTGATCACAATGATAAATACGATGTTAGGGTGCAAAGGGGCTGGGAAGCTCAAAATATGCCTCGTGCTCTTTGCAAGTGCAGTGAGTGTCCTGGGCATACCAACTGTGCTACGAAAGCTGAAGTTGTCAACATTCCAAATTGTTCAAGCATTCCAGACAAAACTGACTTTTTAGTTCTTTCTCACAAATGCATTTATTCAACGGAAGCAAAAAAAAGGCGGATGAAAAAAAAGAAAACTGCAGCTTTGAAGAAATCATTTGATTTATCCTGCTTCACCCTTAGACGCAAGTTGTTTGTTTTGGAATTGATTATTCCTATTCGTCGCTATTTACGCTTTACAGCTCTGCCATCACCGACATTTATTTACTTGACCGTAGCCAAATGTTGCTTTATTCGTTGAAACAGAACGTGCAGAATCTGTCGGACTTTAGAAGTTGACTCCGCACTCTGAGGGCCGTCTCTATGGTTCGTCTTCGGGTTAGGGATCTTCCAGTGAGAGTCTGCAAAGAAGAAAACGCACATGGTTGAATAAACATTTGGTGTCTATTAACTACCGCCTGAGTTAAAGACAAACAAAACACCCCGCGAAAATACGACTCGCAACCACTGTACTTCGTGAATATCGGTATTTATTTTGAAAGCATGGCATGGCTTAAAGGGAAGCTGAAGCGCTTTCCAAAAAATTTGAGTTAGATTAAAAGTTATACAGTTTCTTGCGCGCTGATTCCGAATATCACATTGAAATTTATCGTACATGAGTCCAAGTGGCATTTATCTTGCAAAAAGCGCGGCCCCGTTTGAAAGACGGGCGCTTTTCGTGTTTTGACGCCCCTGATTAATTGCGCGCGTCATGACGTCAAAGGAGGACACCCTTCGGCCGCGCGGGTTGTCGGAAGCATTGCGAATGATCGCACGGTTACCTTTGCGGAAATTTAGATTGCGGTTTAATTTTCGCACATGACTGGAAGTTTGTTTTATAATTTCCCGTGCTGTTGCTTCAATTATCTTGGAGCTTAAATTTGCTTTACACGACAGAGAACCCCAAACGCTTGGGAAGTTCACCCGGCTTGCACGGGAAATCGCCCCTATGGAAAGGGGCGGCTGCGCAAACGCAGGAACTTTTTTTTCTGTTCTGATGCGAAGGGGCATATTCACGCGAAAATCTCTGTCTCTCTGGAAATAAAAGTTTCGTAAGTGCTCTCCCTCAAAAAAGCGTCCACAATCACATCTGCGTATATGCAAATAGGCATGTGTTCTGATAAGAGTTGTTTTCGTCGCTTAGTGGGAACTGTAACAAATGTGCGAGGCTTTGCCTGTCCCGAAATGAGACGTATCTGAAACGTGTCAGAATAAGATGGCCATAATTACGAGTATTAGTGATGTTGACAAATATCTTTAGGGCCAACAGTGTAACAGTATCTGCTTCATCAAAAATGCCGGAACTACATTTTTTGAATCCGAAGCTTTTATGTACACACCGATGGCATTGCACGCCAGTACGCCCTGCAGGAAACAGAAATATTTCTGACGATGATGAATGATCGTGGGTGAAGAGAAAGATAAAAGCGCTCCCCGCGGACAGAGCCGAACCTGGGTCCCTCGCTTATGAAGGCGGCGTCGATCCGCTTTCTTCATTTCGATATGGTCGAACCGGACGCCAAGCCGCAGGTACCGATTCGCACCGTACACCCCAAACTCAAACGTTAGGCCTACGGAGTTTACAATCCAGAGTTTCGGCGTTAGCACCTACTCGCAGTGCGGGAATGGCCAACCAAAGTACCCATTACGACAAAGCTTCGCGTTTAACCGTCGTCGCGGGTAGACGGAGGGGTGCATGTTTTTTTTTTCATAACGAGTACATCCGGAAATTCATTTATTTCCGCAGCTCGGTTTCTGCGAATTTTATTTTTCACACGTTGATTTCAGGAAACAAACGTGATCCTGCTTGTCCGAACGATTCAAATAAACATGAATGTTCACATTGGAAATATGTGCTTACGCGAAGATTTAATTTTTCAGAGGTAAGTGTGTGGCAATTTTTCTGCATTCACTAGTTCGCAATACTAGTGAACGCTCACCTCGGATATGAACAGCCTTTTCACCGGAAGTTTTCACTTTCTCTAAAGTGAGGTTAGACAAAGCTGTAATTTCAGTTTCCTCCCTCTGGATTCGCGGACGAATCAGTGAACATTGGGTGAAGTGGAGTGTTCAATCAATGTGGCGGGTCCCTCACCTGAGGCGCATTCGGCCGTCCTTCACGAAGCCCCGGTCCTCCAGATATTCTGCGCTGAAATACCTGCCAGCAACTGTAAGGCAGCCGCTACTCCCGACCGGTGGTGTAAAGCTGAAGTTATGAAATTCTGGAATTCTAATTGCTGTCATACACCACTCCAGTTTCGTGCTTCCCTCTGGGTGGAGGATGCTGAACCTCATTTGGAGATTGAACGGCCACTCGAGATAGCGATCCAGTTCCCCTTTGTGCAGTTCACATGAAACGCGGACTTGTCTCTGATTATTAATCCAGACGCCGACAGACACGAAGTAGCCGCGCAGGTACACCGGATCCCCCATTCTGTCCACCAAGAATTTTGATTGTGCTCTTTGCTTGAGGGACGCATAATCGTCAAACGTCCACGTGTGCGTTGTGCCAGCTGGCATTATCGAAGTCAGGAGGGCCGACGCATTCCGCCTATCTTCAGGAGTGCTGTTTTTTGCCCATGCAATCTTAGACGCATCCTGCGCCAACCTCTCTGTCGGGGCCTCGGCAGCTTCTGCAGAGTTTCGCGTCCGTGTTTCGTGACTGGCATCGGTACTCCGAAGAAGTTCACTGATTCGATCGTATTGGCGATCAATAGCGAGTGCAAGTCGATCAAACCCACCCTTTGATTCACGCTGTCCCTCTCCCATTGCTTCTCCGAAAGCAACAAACTGTGTTGCAAGCTCACAATGGTCCAATCTGGCTTGAACTGCGTCGGTTAGACTTTGCTTCAGCGCTTCATTCTTCTCCACAAAGCTGTTATGGAAAGTCTGCTGATTAGCATACACAATCTGCACAAACTCGTCAAGCTGATCTTTAAGCTTCGCCGTTTGAATTCTCAATTGGTTAATACTTTCTTGAAGTAGCCTTCTTTCCAAGTTTCTCTCGTCCGCTTCTTCTTCACTGGAGCTTCTGGCGAGGACACCATTTTTTAGAGTGCGGCTTATTTCTTTCAGCTCGGCTTGTATCGACGACATGGTAATTGAGTTGGCGTTGTCTCTTTGACGAAACACGTCTGAAATCTCGGAGCATGTCGCGCCAAGGCTTTCTTGTTCTTGGGGAACGGTTCCCGGTTGGGCTGCAGCTGCTCTAGGTACCCTCGAGGAGTCACACCGAGATTCCAGATGTGTGCACACGTCGCTGGCAGGAATTTCTTCTGAGCATTTGGGACACCTTACCGAGTGGTGCCCGCACTCATAGTGGAAGTGTCTGGAAATGTCCGCAGCAGCCGTGACGACATTGCAGCCATTGCGGTGATTCCAGCACAACACCTGCACAGTATAAAAATAATAATAAGATGGGGTGGTGTAATGGACGTTTCGGTAAATAATTTAACTGTAAGAACACTAGTTGTGCTTGCGTTGACAACAAGGCTATGAGCTATGAACACAATGTAGAGTTACAAACAAAAAAATGTATTGTTATCGTTCAACGCGTATGCAATGAATGCATAATGCAAACAGGCGGCGCAAAAATTACGTACCTGTAAAATTACAGATTGGATATTAGCATGCACGCACGTGCGCACGCACGCGGTCACGAACACACGCACACACACACACACACACCAACACACACACACGCGCGCAAGCACACACACACACACACACACACACACACACACACACACACACACACACAGAGAGAGAGAGAGAGAGAGAGAGAGAGAGAGAGAGAGAGAGAGAGAGACAGAGACAGAGACAGAGACAGAGACAGAGAGAGAGAGAGAGAGAGAGAGAGAGAGAGAGAGAGAGAGAGAGATAGAGAGGCGATGAATCGTGTATATCGCAGGGAAGCTAAGGGGCACGAGGGCGTCAACAAGGAGAGCGATGAGCTGTCCAAGGCTCCGTTATTTTGGTTATTAAGAAACATATCGAATTACTGCGATTGATTCCCGAATTTTTATAATTCAAACCAAAAAGCCACAATTAGAATTACGTAGATCGTGTTCCAGATCGTTCGACGTCTACGGTATACGAAAACTGTGGAAATTACCATTGTCAAGTTTTTTCGTATCGTGAAACCGACAATAAAGCAAACTGCGATAGTGGGGCTGACGTATCAGCTCGCACTCGAAGCTCACTCGCTCGCGCAGTCCAGCACTGAACGCGCGACCTGGTCGAAAACCAAAGAAATCGTCTCCCACGTTTGCTTCGGCGACGAGCTTCATTTCTTGGTTTCCGCGGCGCCTTGGATCAACAATTCCCTTTTTGGCACATGCCGCCTTATTCAAATCCCGAAATTCATGCGTTGACACTCGAGCGCGCCATTCCGACTGGGTGGCATATCTGGACGCCTTTGGATGCGTCTGGATGGACATGAAAAACTTTTTCGTGGGCTCTAGTTAAGTCAATTTTATGCAAGAACCTTTGCATTGGAAAATACGCAATGCGCACGTAAAGCAAGACAAGTAGATGGGCTTTGGAATGACGCAGTTTGCAACGGTAGAAATTACAAAATTATTTTTGTCAGAGACAAAATGTTTGGTTACCTCCAGAAAAATTGCCGTACGTGTGCTTGTATCTGAGGAAAACATAAACGGGTAACAGTCTGAAAAACGCAAATTTTCTTACGTCACCTAACAAAATTCTGAGAAATGTTGGAGGTCCTGGAAGGAGCGGTTATAAGCCCTGATGTCTCCACGGGCGAAAGTCAATTATCCCTGACAACGAGGCAAGAAGCACCGTCCAAATAGCGTTTACACTTTTCAGATGAGAGAATCTATTTTGTTGACATTTTTAAAGCACCCGAACCGGCTACCGAGTACGCAGAGCAATGCGGAAGCACGCACCGAAACCTGCTGAGTACCGGCCGCCAAATTTCAGGGCTGGTTCCCTTGACCATCAAAACGAAATTCCGACAATCCTACACCATCGACATGCTCACTGCGGCACATAACGTCGTGTCGATCTACTAGGGATGCTGTGAAATCACGGAATTTTCTGCACTTCTTATTGCGCTTTCGGTTCTTCTGCGGCCGTTTCGCACAAATGGATACTTCTCCCGCAGCAAGGCAGAGAGCGCGATGCGTTTGAAAACGCTGCGTAAACAGTAGAACCGAGAAGGAGAATTTAAAAAATAAGCGGTTAGCGTAACAATCTGAAAAATAAATACAAACCAAACAACGTATGCGAAGAACAGCGAACAAACACCAAATACAGACAACCACATAGTTATCTGTTTGATACGAAGAGAAATCTCATGAACTAATGGAGGAAGCAAACAAAAAAAACAGAAAGCTAGAACAAGAATCACTGAAATCACTACTATGCAACTAAAATAGGACTGAGAAACCAGCTAGAAAAAAACTAAAAGAATTGCTGCGAGTCCATCAAGGTATCCGCGGTCACACCTAGAAGAGGTGTAGCCAGAAGCATGCGGGACCCCACTTAGACAAGCGAGAAAAGCACCACAACCTTAGAATTTTAACCTAATCGCCCTTCCTAATCGAACGACGGTGATGGTCTCGCGGCGCCACAGTGGCTGCCGCGAATATCGAAACTTCATCAGTTGCTTCTGTTGCTCCGCACTAACGTCACTAAGATTTTCCGCTTCGTTGACGACTTCCTAGTGCTGTATCCTCCTCCGACCGGTGCTTCCATTGTTTGCGAAAAGACATTGAGGGTGGAATGAAAGAGTTCAAAACACTTCTTCAACTTTATGTGTAGTGCCCTCTGAATTGAGTTGATACAGCACTGCGAAGTCGTCAACGAAGCGGAAAATCTTAGTGACGTTAGTGCAGAACAACGGAAGCAACTGACGAAGTTTTCTGTCGAAACGTGAGAGTAGGAGGTCACTGAATATTGGGTCAAGACACAACCCTATACATACGCCGTCCTAAGGAACATAGGAACAACCACACACACCCCTTGAATTGGCTCAGCTGGTTGGGCCGCTGGCACCGTCGCAGAGTCACAACTGCCGGTTGGGCTGAATCTATCATGCGGAGGCCCGAACCTTACGTCCACAATGTTGGGCACAGGATCAAGAAAGCTAGTGGAAAGGCGGGGGTTCGTGTGGTTTTTCTGGCACCTAACAAGCTACCCAAGTTGTGTAAGCGTGTAAACTCCGAAGAAAATAGACATGCGGGGTGCCGGAAAGACACGAGAAGCCCTTTGGTAACTGTCAAGCATGCATCGTCTACGAAACCCCCTTGTCCTGTGGGTGATAGTACATTGGCCAAACGGGCCGATGCATTAATTATCGACTGACGGTACACGCTGACGGCCTCCGCAGTTTTACCGGCAGCAACCCAGCCACCCACTGTAAATACTGCAAAGGCCGCGAAGCATACATCGAAGCATGCGAAGTGACAAAGCATTACAGGGGTGTGCGCAGGACGGAGATTGTTGAAGAGTACGCGATTCTGAAAAAAAAGGCAATGATTGCGTCAGTTGACCGTTGGTGTCTCTACTAAGCACCGAGGTTGCGTTTCGTGACTGGACTCTTGGGGGTGATTTTTAGTGCCCTTGGACTACCCCGGCCCTCGCCTGTTTGTTTATGTGCGAGGCAATTGCACATGCCTAGTGTAGGGTTCCTTGCCCCCCGTGTTGCACTCAGTCTTTTGGCTGTAGTTTTGGTTGTTTATCTTAGTCCTGTGCCCTAGGTTATCGCACATGCGTAGATCGCAGTTTCGTTCATGGTGTGTTTCTCACTCAAATAAGAAATCACTTGCTGGTCTGTGCCCTGTGTGTCTTGTCATCTTCTCTTGTGTCCTCGTTTTATGCAGTTTTCTTTTTCGGTATGTACCAACTACCCCAAGCTTCCATTCTATTCTACTTAATATAGGTACTAAGGGAATAAGGTCAGCTGAAACTTTTACCATACAGGGAAAAATCAGGATGCATGAAGCGCTTTTTTGTGCTGGGTAAACTAGCACAGCAGTTAGCAGCACGATCACACATCTGTGAACGCTTTTCTGCTAAAGGAATGCAGTCACTAAAGGTGAGGTATTTGTGAAAATGTGAGGGACGCTTACTCTGAAATAGTCGTCTGAGCTGCTTGGAATGCCAGACGTAGATAAAAATGTGAACTGGGTATACATTATATACATTATATTTTTGCCCTTGCCAACACTGGCTTATGGCAGAGTGATCTGGAGCACTAGGTATATTGTTATGCAATTCGCAAGCTCAAATCCCACTAGCACTTTTTTATTTTTTTGAGTGGTTTATTTGTTTTTGGGCGGTATTTTCTATACTGAATTCACAATTTTGGCACCGTAACATTCATTGCCCCACAAGCAAGTTCGCAGAATGCGTGCAGACTGACACTGACGCACTGGCGAATTCTCCTTGGCGTGGTATTGCCACAAGCACCAACTGCTTGCGGGCACAGTCCTGAATTGGCCGACTGCTGGCCTGTTGTGAACACGCCTCTTACAATACAAGTAGAAGCCAGGCAAACACCAAAGGTTGGGGAAAACACACCGCTTTGGGTGTCTCCGGTTGTGCGGACGGCATTCATCCACTGCGTATGCCTCAGCTAGTGATTGTTGCGATTCCAAGCTGTGCTGGCAGGCTTATCTGACGCATTTTACAGCCGACAACATGAGCCGGCACTTGGCAAGGCTGGGGCAACACCGCGGCGGGGCTGATATGCCCTCACTCCTCCAATGCAGAAATTAGTCGACTCCGCGGAGGCGTTTGTGCGTGTTGTGTGTGAATTCTCACCGTGGAGGAGAATGAAAAGGAGGTGGAAGGCTCACGCTTGAGCAGTTCTGACTCCTACGGAGGACGATTTAAGTGATGCGATTGATTTGATTGATTGTAAGGTTTAATGCGCCAGTGCAACGCAGGCTATGAGGTGCGCTGTAGTAGAGGGCTCCAGAATAATTTTGACTACCTGGGGATCTTTTATGTGCGCATAAATCTCAAACATGGGCGTTTTTGCTTTTTGCCTCCATCAAAAAATCGGCCGCCGCGGCCGGTAATTGAACCCGCATCGTTGTGCTCAGCAGCACAACGCCTTATCCACTCTGCCACCGCGGCGGGTAGAAGTGGTGTGCATGTGTTGGGAAAGGCGGGTAGCCGGGTAGCACACCTGAATGTTCCTTCTCGCCTACGCTCCGTCACAGAGGGGCGATGGGGAGGAACATCCAGGCGTGGACACGGTAAAAAGTGAAAGAAGACTAGGCACGCGCAGTATCGTGTATCATGCGTGTATCACTGTGCTCCCATGCGCCATGCCGCCATCCAAAGCGTGCTTGTTTGGTGGGCGCGCTGATCGGTTGTCTTGGGCGAGACAGGGAGTGCAAAATATGTAGGTAAATTTTGTTTTTGTAAACCTGGAAAAACTTAAGGGTGTGCAAATTATGCAAGTAAATACCGTATTTTACAGAACTGAAACAAACTGGTTTGAATTGTAATCTTGGACATCGTCCAGTTACCTAGTAACTTGTATGAATGTCACTGCTTTAGTTGCTGTGGCTGCCTCAGACCGCGCATGGCAGTTTTTCCTTTTTCAGGCCTCGTAAAATAAATACCGCTTATCGACAGGATAAACGATGAAAAGTGTTTATTTGAGCCATTATACGAAGTTCAAACAAAAAAGAAAGGAGCTTTACAAAAATTCGGTGTCCTTTTAATACCCCACAACCCGCCACTTGTGGCTCAGTGGCTAAGGCGTTGTTCAGCTGAGCCTGAGGTCGCAGGTTCGCTTCTCAATTCTGGTGGCCGCTTTTCTGATGGAGGTTGAAAGCAAAAACGCTTTTGTACTCGAGATCCCGTGCAGGTGGTCAGAATGTTAATCTGGGGCCCTCTACTATGGCGCATCTCATCACCTGTGTAGCGTCGGCGCGTAAAACATAATCAATACCCCCTCATGCCTTTGTCTCTCCCCTCTATCTGCCTGTCATTCGCTCCCCCACTCCCCACACGAGTGGACATACTGGTCTAAGTGTGACTATTTACAGCTGCTGGTGCACATTCCTTTGAGCCTTCCTGGAAATTCATTCATTTTGGTAAAGGATAAAAATTACTGCAGCCTTAATTCTTATACATATACATATACATATGGATAATACAGTCGAGCCCCACTACAACGAACTCTGCTTCAACGAAATTTCCATTTCGACGAAAAATTTCCAGAGAAGTCAGTGCAACACAGTCCTCGCCCCAACGAACCATTTGTCTGGCTTGCTTTTGCATCAACGAAATTTAATAAGCAGCTGTCTGTCTGGTACCTGTCTCTGCTCACTACTGGTACCCATTGTAAGTGACACAGTGCCTTGTGTTCTACCCAGGTATCCTGCTGGCACGGGGCAACACAGCTGGAGGCAAGAAGCAAGGACACTCAGATTCATGGGAACAAGCCAGACTGCTGATGACTGCCACATGAAGCTATCATCCCTGCTTATAAGTATATAGCGGGTTGACGGTTACCTTTTTTTGTGAGAGCTTTCTCCTGTAATTCCTTCTGCTTTAACGCATATACCTAATGTTGCACTACAAATAAAGCTTGGTTTTCAAAAGGTCACGGGTTCATTTTATCGTTTTGTTGTACACAGGACACAAAACATGTGAAATGAGACCTAGCTGGCATCAAGCAACTCTATTCTTGTGAGTTTATGCGAATACCCCCTATTTATGTTGTGCTAACATCACCTTCAGTTGTGCTGCCCGCTTGATGCTTTCTCTGTTCGCACAGGCCGGTTGTGGATGTTGCTGCCAGCTGTCAACAATTAACATGCCCAGTGGTTGCTTCCAGAACACTCAACAATGAGCAGCCCTTCTCCGATTAAGCATCTTTTAAACTGCGTGCCAGTTAAACAAAGATATTTATTCGGAGAACAGCGGGCAGTCGAGTCAGTGTTCCAAAAGCAGCTGCTGGGTGCGTCAATTGTGGGGACAGCTCGTAGCTATATTTCAGGCTAGCCTGTGTGTACAGAGAAATAATTTAGCGGGTGCCACGAAGGAACTCCTCTAAACGTAGATCACGTAATTCCTGAAACTCTTGAAAAGTTCTTAAAACTCCTTGAAAAGAAGTTGTATAGACGTCCACAAGAAGGTGCTGAGACATCCTACAAGAAGTCCTGTAGATGTCTTGCAAGCACCCTGATAGACGGCTATAAGCGTCGCGTTAGCACAGCTACAAGACTTCTTCAGGACTGCTTTTATAAATACGTTCTTGGCCGAGATGTCTCTAAGCAGTTTGAATCGTCTTGTGTAGATGTCTTTAAGATTTACAATAGCCCTTTTTGCGTTTCATGGGTTGTTGCAGCAGTGTAAGCAGACCAGCGGCGCCACAGCGGCTGCTGTAAATACCGAAAGCACGTAAAGAAGAAGCGAGTTTACCCGTGATGCCTGACAACAAAGTAACGACAGGCATGAACCAATGGGCGTGCAAGATTCGTGAGCTTCAACCAGGCGTCATCTCCTGCCACAGACCGCTAATGCTGCGTTATAAGGCCCAGCATTGCTGTGCCCTACGGGGCAGCAATGCAAGTTTTAGCCGTTCCGCTACGCACGGCTTATCTCGCAAAATTTTACTGCCGACTCTAGCAGGAAGTGTGAAGAAAGTAGAAAGCGCCACCCTCAAACGAAGCCAGGGTGGCCACGACGGTGTGACACAGAAGTTTCTTTGGTCTTTGCGACCCTATTGTTACGCGGGCAGCATGCGGTGTGCACGACGCAATGCATCGCATCGCGAAGGTCCATAGCGGACGCCACGTTAAGCAAGTAGCAGCGGTAGCGAGAAACGAGAACCCCTTTTTAACCCCGCTCCTCCACCATTATGTTACAGGGAACCAAGCCAATCCAGCCCGACGGAAGCTCGCGAGCCTCAGCCGGGCACCGAACCTATAGTGAACTAGAATGATCAAGTGGCGCGAACGGCGAGGAAGGGGCGTGCTCTTCTGTGTAGAAAGCGCCAGGTGGCGCTACCGCGCCCTCTTCGAGAAGTGCCGCCGCGGCAGTCGCTGTACTTCCGGTGATCGGCAGTGGTTATGGCTGTCGTTGTTTCAATATTTGGCAGTAATTAACCTTTACAAAAAAAGGGTGGTCTCATCTGGCATCCCCGTACTATGCATAGGAACTTTTAATTTAGGCGGCCTATTCTGTTTCCTATATTTTGCACCCCAAATGTTTTGGAGCCTCACTTGCAGAATGTGCATGACATTGCCAGGACGATAAGTAATACGAGAAAGGTGAGCTTTTTTTCGGAAGTTCAAGAAAGTTTGGAAAATAAAAATGAAAACGCATTTTCCCTAGGCGGGAGTCACGGCAATGGCTTAGCCAGGTGAAGTTATATCGCATAAAAGTATTTAAAACAAAGCAACACACCTGCGAGTTTAAGTTGTGCGTCTCAGTTTCTTCGAATCCTGGCGCTTTCGAGTGTGTGAAAAAAGCGTATTATTTTAAAAGCAGTGAGCTCGGCTGCCAAATTGTTGCAGTGGTGAGGGCAGCCAAGCTGGAGCTCCCTTTTTGCCTTTACTACCTCCACAATATCAAGGCTCAGACACGTAATGAAGGCATTTTCCAAATCAGCCACAAACTGGTATAGAAGCGCTGAGGGGTATAGGAGCTAGACAGCACTCGCAATAAGTATTTTTCTGACAATTGCATATCCCTTGCTGCTGTAGGGGAGCATCACGGAAACGCAACACACGCAGAAAATGCACGGTCTCGACCAGAAACAGACGGACCATCTCTCTGATCACGCGCCGCCAACGCATCGCACATAGGCTTATCGTCTGCGCCGCTTTCAGGCGGTACAGCGCAACATTGTTTGTAGCCATTGCCCAATGGCTCAAAGGGGTCTGATAAGCGACAAAACGTCCCTAGAAAGGTACAGAGAGAACAAAAGCGAGTATATTTCTTCCATAACGGTTAATTACTGTGACACACTAAAAAAAACGCCAGCGGCAATACCTGGCCAGCGCCGCAAGCAATGGCCCATTCAACGGCGGCACCGTTCGAAGAAGGCGCAGTGGCGCCCCTGGCGGCGGTAGACGCGTTTTGCTTCAGCCGAGCGCTGCAGAGCGGCTCCCGTTCGCGCCACTGGATCAGGCTATTCTAGTTCACTTCAACCGAACCTGTCCTCCTCTTAGTTCCCTTCGACATCGCCAAACATGATGACCGGCCGCCTTAAATCTTCATACGCTATGCAGCAGCTGCCGCGGTGCTTTGCCAAGCTGTACAGAGGTCAAAACTGTTAACAACAACGCGCGAACGCGTGGCCTTCGATATCTACAGCGCAGGCTGCCGATAGCCACCGGCGTGACAGCGAGATTAGGGGACGGCGCTGCGGCGGCTTGGCATGGAAAAGCTGTTGCCGATGCTTCCGTGCTTTGGGGGACAAGGTTAGACGCCGAAATTCCCTCACCACGACCGCCGCTAAAGCCTATATTAAACGTTATCTTACTCTGATAACAAGTGCAGTCTTGTTTTCGCCTTTGCTATGGTTCCGAAATAACAATGGTGGAATGTGGGTCCGGCACAGCCATTCTAACGTAGGTTGTGCAGGAAAGTAACGTTGACTCAGAAATTGCCTCAAGACGTGTATTACTGGCGCGCTGAAATTTTACCACGCATGCGCAGGCACATGAAGCGTTGTGAGGTCGTGGTGAGCGACTTTCGGCGTCAAACCTCTCCCCCCAAAACGAGGAAGAATCGGCCATAGCTTTCGCATGCCAAGCCGCCCCTGCGCCGTCCCCTAATCTCGCTGGTCACGCCGGTGGCTATCAGCAGGCTGCGCTGCGCGTATCGAAGCCCACGCGTTCGCGCGTTGTTGTTAACAGCTTGGACCTCTGTACACGGAAATCCCTCTGCGACAATACGAACTTCAACGCCCTCCCCCTATAGATCTTTGTGTATCACATATTCGCTAGAAGGTAAGACCGAAAGGTAAAGAAGAGAATGCCGGATTTGCGCACTCACAATAGCTGCAGTAAGTAAAGCCCTGCATCCTCCCCTAATGCTCCTTTGAGACCCCCCCTCTGCCAATGTGCACCCAACCTGTGAAGTTCCTGCTTCCGACGCTATCAGACATTATCAGGATTTGCCGTCGTCATAACACACCATCGCGTGCTTTATGAAATTCCTATCTGGGCATGCACAATGGTGTACCAAAGTTTCGGAGGGGTCTAAGAAGGTCGTTAATGAAAATACACCCATACCACATCAGCTATTTCCAGCAATCACGGTTTCAAAATTCCCACAAATAAAAGAGGGCATACGGCACTTGAGTCGCGTTTCCAACCATACCTTTTTTGTCATTACGGTCCGGGTTTTGTAGTTTATCCAGGTGATTTCATCCTCGAGGCAGGCCTGGCCATCAAGCGGGCACACAACGTCGCCACGGCGCAGGCACTGCTCGTAGCACGGCTTGCAGAAGTAGTGCTCGCACTCGTGCAGAGCGATAGCCTTCGGCACGAGTCCACAGGCGCTGCACACTTTTGCCGCGGGAAAAGGTTCGACGAAGATGAGCGGCCTCCGGTCCACTTCCTCTGAGAAGCCCACCAGCGTGTACTCGTGGCCTGGCGACGACATTTTTCGCTACGGCCGCAATGCCCTGCACCGAGCGCGACCGTGTTCGTTCGCCGTCTGCGATGAAACACAACGGCGGGGGCTTATCGCAATTCTTTTCCGTCGGCGCTCCGCCCTTCGCTTCCGATTATCGCTACGTTTATCGGGCTTCGCACGTGCAGTACTGTATCTCCGCTGGTAAAATCAGAACATTTCTGCTCTGGTCTGGGGCTGCAGCTTCACGCACTTAAACTGCCTAGCTCTGTCTGTCTGTCCGTCTGTGTACGTCACCGGTGCGAACATAAAACTACAACAGAGGCAGCCACACACGAGGGCTCGCCGGAATCTGTAATGACGAGCAGCGGCAATTCCATACTACGGCCGAGGCAAAAGCTCAGATACGTGATCTGAGCAGGCACCGCACGTGCGCAATGCAGTTAGTTGCTGAGCAGACACGGTCGCAAACCGTGCCCTCAACTTACGCCATTACCAAAGTACTTTGCCTTTCCGACGACATAAAATGAAACCGGCTAGGGTGCCGCGATGCCAGCGGCGCCGTACATACACAGGCGTGCCCGCATGGATGCATCCTAATGCCTGCGCTAACATTGTGTCACCTAGCCTAAGAAGGCGGCATAAGATTAACAACAGCCTCTCGTAAACCAAGCAAAGCCGACATTGTAACCAGTAAAGAATTAAAATGTGTCTCAATAAGAAACAAAAACGATTGATTGATTGTAGGGTTTAACGCGCCCACGCAACGCAGGCGATGAGGCGCACCGTAGTGGAGGGCTCCGGATTAATTTTGACCGCCTGGGGATCTTTAACGTGTGCCGAAATCTCGTACACACGGGCGTTTTTGCTTTTCGCGTCCATCGGAAAAGCGGCCGGGAATCGAACCCGCGACCTCGTGCTCAGCAGCGGAAACGCCTTAGCCACTGAGCCACCGCGGCGGGTAAGAAACAAAAACGAGTATACATACATACAGTTTTGTTTCGCATTGGGACCCATTTCAATTTTCGCGTAATTAGACGCCTTATACGGCGTCTAATTACGCGAAAATAAAAAAACTTAAAATCTTTCACGGTCGTGTCATATGGCCGAAAGGTCTGTCCGTAAAAGATTGAATGGCGCCGTGGGGCGAATTAAAAAACAACCATAAAAATCGGCCAGCATGCTATCCCAGAAAGAATTCACGTAAGTTTCCACAGTATGGCCGATCTCACAATCGCGAAAAGTAAAAAAAAAAATATTTTATCAATTTTGCCCAGGTAGTAAACGCGTGCACAGTGGCGCTGTAAGCAGACTGAGAAAAAATGATAAAACTTCTGCAGGCACTGACCATGGGCCAGATATCGTAACGCCTGCAGTTTCAGAAACAACTAACCAACACTGAAGGAGTCCTAGTAAGCAGCATCATTTGGGTAGCATATTTATTTATTTATTTATTTATTTATTTATTTATTTATTTATTTATTTATTGACATACTGCTAGCCTGATTTCCAGGCTTTAAGCAGGAGGGGGGGAAAGTGGTACAAGAATATTCACCAAAATAACAGTGAGGAGAAGGACAGGTCGCGTGATTATGCAACAGACAATACTATACAATATCGACATAGTTTTACACGCACACACATACACACTTGTATGCCTGGAAGAGCTAGTTACAAGCCATGGTTATGACAATCTTATGGACATAGTTTTACACGCACACACATACACACTTGTATGCGCGGAAGAGCTAGTTACAAGCCATGGTTATGACAAACTTATGGAAGCAATGTAATAGGTAAGACTACAACGTACTCGTTGGAAACTAAACCAACAGAGAAACAGACCGCGACATTTTTTACTGTAATACAAACTGGAAAAACAGTTATGGCAGTTCGTTTAGGAACGCAGGTACAGAGTTGGGGTCAAGCGTGTTAAACGGTAAAGTATTCCAATCAGCTGCTGTGCGGGGGAAAAAGGACTGTTTGAAGGCGTCTGTACGACATGAAAATTCCTTCACCTTTTCTGAGGGCAGCCTTCAACCTTCCTAGTTTCAAAATCACTGCAAGGGCCTTGAAATTGTGTTTTATAATACCTTTAAAGAAATCAGAAAGGTTACTCTCCTAGCACAAAAGGAGTGACTGGTACAAGCAAAATTGGGACCGGTCATCCTATAAAATACATTGGCACATCTCCTGAAAAATGAAGGCGGGACGCCAGGACAGATACGCGCCTGTATATGTCTTACCTTGGTTTCTTCGTCCACGTCTAGCTTGCGCTCCGTTTTCTTCTTTCTTAAAGTGTGATCCAGTAACTTTCCTTAAAAGCCCTACCCTTACTGACAAGTATACATTCAAACCTACGTGAGGGCAGACGACAAATCAGGATCAAATTCCTTTGAAAAAAGTTCCAATACCATGAGAACTGCAGTACAAGTCGACGAAGGGACGCTGGAAACTACCAGTCAGCAATTGTCGTTCTGGAGTACTGTGGCAATCGCTGTAATTAAATTTCCACCATACGCATATCAATTGAATCCCCTTTGCGTTCTCCCTATCGCAACTATTGAATCCATGCTTAAATATCATTACATACGCTCAATAGGCCATTAGTATGTAGGCTTCAGGCAGAGTGCCGAAGGGCTTGAAAAATATTCTCCAAATGTTCACAAATAAATTCACAAAGGTTCACAAATAATGACAAAGGTTCACAAATAAATTCACAGAAGTACGCAAGGGTCTCGAAGGGAACGACGCAACCGACCAAGATCCACTCGAACTCACTTTTCATGCTTCCTGTTGACCACGACTATCATACTCACCCCTCCGAAAAAATATGGAAAACGTCTCCTCATCCTACGCGTGAGAACACCCTCCTTCACCGTGCCACATCTCATCTCTTAAAAATCACCAACACTGGTTAGGATACAAACCAACAAATCTGTCCACAAATGTAGATGGGCGACGTTTTTTGGCAGGAAATGTCCGGAATGGACCTAAAACCGCTCAATACGAGCGAACAACCACTTCCTTCTGCGCCAGCTGGTCAAGGTCAAGGATATGCGCATGGGTGCACAATCACTGCATTACATACCCAACTTATATCGACACATGGCAGGCTACCGGGATCAGCTTGTCAGCTCAAGATCAGCGTGAGCTGATTCTGGGGTGCTGGAATTATGGCTCAATCCATAGGGTTTACCCTCTCTTTATCCCCGTCCCCTGAAGAGTCGATAAATTTTACTACACAGACACTTCTCTTCTTCTCTCTTTCTCTCTTTGTCTTATAAAAAACCCAAACTGCAGTCACCGAAGCGCGATAAACACTTCTAAACTTTGACACTGTTTATTGCCCTCTCGAACTGACCGAAACCCCGCCGCTGCAACTTTTCACGCCAGTATCTTAAGCCACGCTAGCGTAGAAGGCCTCAGAGTTTTCTCCGCCGCGGCTATTAAAAATTCAGGCTACCCTAGCTCTGTTCCCTGAAATTCAGTACTTAGAAAGCACAAATGGCAAATCCATGTAACTCCGTTCCAAAATGCTCCCTCGGCGCCGGAGTAACGCTAGCGCGTCATACATCTTAAGACCTAAACGTAGGTGTCATCTGCAATTTTTCCTGTGTCTGTCCCTAGTAAAATACAAACGCTCCCTTTTAAAGTACGTACCGGTACGAACTAGCCCAAAATAGAGCCACACTGAGCCCATTTGAGGTACGTCGACATCACAGCTGTTGCTGCTTTTGAAGCTCTAAATAATTCATTTCTCTTCTTTCTGAGCAATAAGCTGTAAAACTCTGATATTTACATATTTCTTAAATGTAGTGTTGGAGATCAGTCAAAACAGCTATTTACATGTCATGTCCCGAGGAGAATCTTTTTACAAACTATTTACAAGGCAGTTGCAGGCAGGGGCAGCTAGGTCGTTCGGGCAGTGCACGCGTTGGACCTCCGTGGAGCATCTCTATATTCTTTGGCGGCTGGCTATTGCGCTGATATCGTCCTAAACGAACACGGCCCGTACAGAATAAGAAATATGGCACCCTCCGCATCGGGGCCTTTTGACACTGAGCGATGATCCAACTTCTGTAGTAAACGGTGACCTGTGCCTATATATTCTATGTACTGAGCCGTTTAGATAATTGATCGTTTTTTTACTTCCTCAGCGATATTTTTGGGGTTTACTAAGGGGCTACAAAGAAGGGAACGCAATTTTAAGTGTACGTTTAATCGCGAGCGTATTCACGATCTCAAGGGCGAGTGTATTCGTGCGGACAACACAACATACACAGTCAAATGATTTATCCCTTCAAACTTCAATTTATTCCCTCAAACTTCTTTCAACTCGTGTTCTCTGTCATAAAATTGACAATATTATTTTTTACACCTACTACACAGTACTTCCCATGAGTTTGTAGTACTTCGAGCACACCAACTTGGTACAGCTTGTTTCAGGGAAATTCGAAGAAAGCACGATTTCAAGCCATTTCCTATCACCACATGCCTGCGGGTGAGCCCTTGTATTGAAAGCAGGCAGGAGTTCCTATTGGTGTACAACTGCATGGTGAATCAGGCTGTTGAAGCGGAATTTTCCGGGGGATAGGTTTGGGTTCGGGTTCAAGCCTTACGTGGTCTATTAAGGGTTCGGCTCCCCAGCACCATTCCGTACAGGCTCGAATCAATTAGAACCGGTTAAAACTAGTTCAAACGGGCTCGGGGAAAAATTCAGGAGGGTTTTTGTTTTCTTTTTTAGTGCTGTGTTTTTGTTTCTTAGTTTCCCTTTCAGCTCGGTATGAAAACAAATTCATAGTGTAGGTTTTTTCTTAATGTTTGCTTGGGCAACTGGACTGTGCAATAAAATGATTAATTTATTTATTGATTGTGACGTTTGCCGCGCCGACGCTACAAGACCATAAGGGTCGCCCTAGTGGAGGGCTCCAGAATAATATTGACTACTTGGCAAGTTTAACAATCACTGAAATATCGGGCGTTTTTCCTTTTCACCTCCATCGGAAAAGCGGCCGCCGCGGCCGGGAAGTGAACCCGCGTCCTGCACAATCAACTACGAAATGTTTTCCACCGGAGGCCTGCGATTAAAACATTACCCGTGCGAAATGAAAGGTTTGCAGAGAAGATTGAGGCTGCTTAGGTGTGTGGGTGTAAAAGTATTAGTCTTTATGACCGCAAGTTTACATTTAAATATTTATTTTAGTTCAGTAATACAATTAAGCTTAACTTTATTAGGGGCGAATCACCTGAGAGGCTTGAGCTGTCGGCGTCTCATGTCGGCGTCCTCTCATGTCATCGTTATTGCATGTCGTCGTATTCTCATGTAGTCACGGTACAAGAACGCCGGGACACTCGTTTTCCGGCGCCTCGCACCTGAACTCGACGCGTACTAAAATAACGCACCGCGACACTCGTTGTTCGTACGTGCTTGCTTGCTTTCTTCTATTTCTCTCCGTACTCGCTTTAATTTTAAAATTTGCAGTTCTCCATTTCGAATTTCGCTTCTCCTCCGTCTGCGTAATTGGGATGTCGCACATAACAGCGCGCGCCGTGTGGCAAGAGGAGACTTACAATCTTTGAAATACAGTTATACATTGCATGCTTCGCGCCGTCCCAGATTTCACGCTATGGCCCGGCTTTTCCTGGATCATAAATCTGCATTTTCATATACAGCAGTTGCTTTCTTGAGCAAAACAACAACAGTAGCTCTAACTTTGCCGCAGCGTGGCCGCCCTGTGCTCCCCTCCCATCACAAAACAGTGACGGGCCACACCTCGTCTCCAAATAATGCACCCTTGGGCTGCCTCTTTAGGGGGGCAGGCAACTTTTCTACACAGCACAAACCCTGCCCGTCCGTCATCTTCCATGGTACCATCAATGTCGCCACACAGACGCGCATCATCCACGCACGTACGACACACACACACACACACACACACGCCCACACAAGCACACGCACACGAGACGCAAGTCACACACAGGCACACACACACAAGCTCTTACACGCACAAAACATTACGTGCACACATGCACGCACAGGTGTAGGCACACACACACGCACGCACGTACACACACATGCACGCAGGCACACACAGGCCTACGCCCACACGTGCACACACATGCACACACGCACGCACACACGCGCACACACGCGCACACACACGCACGCGCACACATACACGGGCACATACACACACGCACGCACGCACACACACAAATACACTCACACACACGTCATGTTTCGACCCCTCTGAGCGAAATTCTGCGAATTTATTTGGTAGAAAAATCAATTCGAAAATGCTCTCCTCCTCTGTGCATCCTCGGCCATTTTCAGTGGCGTTTTCGTGTGACGTCACGAGGAGGTGACTTGGCTTGACTGCGCTTCTGCACGGCTCGCTAACCGTCCGGCCGGGTCAGTCCGGACGGTGGCCAGTCCGTCCGTCCGGCCGGGCCGGGTTTCGTCCGCCGGCCGCTGACGGGTGCAATTCGTTCGCTCAGTATAAACGGAACCACGACACGTTCGTGAACGGAAGAATGTGCCTTTCATTACTTTGTAAGTTTGTACATTGTATCGAGCTCCAAGTCCAGGTCGCTTCACTCAAGCGCTGCACAAGCGCACATGCGACGAGCTTCGTTGACTGTACGCTTGTAGGAAAATATAACGCCACTTGAAGGCGGGAGGACAGTCACCGAAGTCAATAAAGGTACTAAGGAAATAAAATCAACTGTAACGTTTGCCGTACAGCGTAAAACTAGGGAGCAGGAAGCACAGCGGTCAGCAGCACGACCACACATCTGCGAACAATTTTACGTCTCAGAAAAGCGATTGCTAGACGTGCGTTATTGTGGAAATTTAGGGGACGCTTACTGCACGAGCGCTATACAACAAATATTCACTTAAGCTGCTTCAAAATGCTAAAACTAAATAAAAGTGTGAACGGGTTATACATTATATGCCTCCTATTTCCATTAACCGTGTAAACTATGAAAAGTGTGTTAATTGGAGTAAAGTGAATTTGCCGAGGTCACGTTTTTGCTTACACTGCGTACACTGGCTTAAATCAACGCACTTTTCATCGTTTATATGGTCGATAAACTTGTAATTGTTTTAAAAAGCCCCAAAGAAGAAAAACTACCATGCGCGGTCTGCGGCGCCCGCACCAAATAAAGGCTGTGACGTCGGGATGAGGTCCACCATGGATGGACGATGTCCAAGATTAGCATTCAAACAAGTTTAGGTTTCGGTTGTGCAAAACAACATGGTTGACATTTGACGCTATCGTTTCATGGGCATTCTCGATATCTCAATAATCGTCATACCGTGCTTCTGCCATGTTGTCAGCTGTAAAATGCCTAAGATAAGCCTCCCAGAACGGCTAGGAATCGTAGTAATCACTAGCCGAGGCCTATGCAGTCGATGAAGAACGCCCTCCGCATCACCAAAGATGCTCAAATGTCATGCGTTTTTCCTTGATATTTGGAGCTTGCCTCACTCACGCCTGTATCGTAAAAAGTGTGTTCGCACCAGGCCAAGGGTCTGCTAAATGTGGCCTGTGCCCACTGCCCGCAAGCAGTCGGCGCTTATTGCAACAGCACGCCAACGAGAACTCGCTAACGCGTCAGTGTCAGTCTGCGCGCGTTCTGCGAACTCATTCGCGGAGCAGTAAACGTTACGGCCCGGAAATGGTGAACTCACCATAGAAAACATCAACTGAAAACGAAAAAAACAACTTAAAAAAAAAGATTATATCCTCGGGTATTCCAACTTCGACTTGCAAAAGGACAGACCACTCGGCCACGGGCAAGCGACGCCGGGGAAGCAAATAGGGGGTATATAATGTATAACCAGTTTACACTTTTATTTAGTGTTAGCAATTCCAGCAGCCTAGGTGACGATTCGTTGTATAACGCTTGTGCCGTAAGCGTCCCCAAAATTTTCACAATATATCATGTCTAGAAATTGCATTTCTTAGACGGAAAAGCGTTCGCAGATGTGTAGTCGTGCTGCTGACCGCTGTGCTTGTTCACCCAGCATAAAAAACTGCATCCTGCTCCCTAGTTTTGTGCTGTACGTAAAACGTTTCAGTTGATTTTATTTCCTTAGTACCTGTATTGACTTCGCTGACTGTTCTCCCCCTTCAAGTGACCTTAGATTTTCCTACTAGTGTACCAGTAATCGAAGCGTCGCATGTGCGCTTGTGTGGAGCGACCTGGACTTGGAGCTTGATACAGTGTACAAACTGAGAATCTAAAGAAAGGCACATTCTTCCATTGACAAACGTGTCGTGGCTGAGTTTCAACTGGGCGAACGAATTGCAACGAATGGTCGGCGGCGGGCGGACCTAACTGACTAAACTCTTGGCCGACTGACTCTGTGTGATGGTCGGTGAGCCGTCCAGTAGCCTAGCCAAGCCATTTCAGTTCCTCCTGATGTCACACCAAAACGCCACAGAAAATGGGCGAGGATGCAGAGAGGCGGACAGCATTTTCGAACCGGTATTTCTACTAAATAAATTCGCGTAAACTTACCCAGAGTTGTCTGAAGCAGGGCCTATACACTCCGGACTACAGTTTGCGGTAGTAATCCCGCAATGTTTACAGCTCACTTCAGTGTCCCTTAAGAGATGTGCATGTTAATTGCTTTGGCCAAGTCAAGACGCAAGTGCAACGGGGCAGGGAAAACAAGCTTCCGAGAAGGTTGCAAGTTAGCGACCGTAATATGTCCTCCTGTCAGACGGTGCGGCAAGGTCTTTCCACTTCCGGAGGAGTAAGGGAATAACGGACCACCATCACCTTTGGTACGCGCCTGCAGAGCGTAAAACACATTACGTAAAAGAGTGTCATGATGTCATCTCCTACCCACGCGACAGGAAAAATACCAGCGAAGCTCCGTTCTTGACCGCCGCATTCGCTCGCGATCCTCGCATTTACTCTGACCGGGGCGCCCCCACCGGAGCGAAGGCCTTACTTGGTAAGCTACAGGACGGGTGGCATGGGCACGTAAAAGCGTTGGCGGTTTACAGCGAAATAACAGGGAAGCGGGAATCAGTTTCCTCCGGTTTTCAGGCGTCAATAATTTTTAACCCGTCGATTAGTGGCCGCTAGAATTTTCGATAAATAATGGCTCGAGTCCAGCGTTTCTGGTTTTAACTTGTAAAAAAACCAATGTGAACCCGCTGAACTCGCTTCGCAGACTTACGTTTTATCAGAAATAGGTCATTTCCCTCAGCCACCGGCAACGGTGCGGAGGACAGTTTGCTGTCATCAGCCCCGTTGTCAATGCTGAGGGCACTATTTGCTGTACTCGGCACTCTTTGTTGTGCACAGCGCACACAAATACTCTGTACGTGCGCCACGCTCTGCTCGAGTAGATGCGCCAAAAACGTGTCACAGGTTGTCTTTTGTCGATTTGTTCTACTGGTTGGTGAACATTGCTTAGCACAGCACTTCGCCTCCTTTCCTCTTGTGTTTTGAATGCGAAAGTCTAGAGGGCAGTGTCGGCACCAAAGTGTGATAAACAGAAAAGATTGAGCGCGCATAAAAGAAAGACAAGATCTCGGCAAATATATGTGTGTGTGATGAGCTCCACGAAGGAAACCGGCGCAGAAAAGAAAGCAGCGGAAGGAGACGACGGCAATCACTCGCTAACAGGTATGCTCCTCCAGAGAAGAGGAAGAGCAGGAGAAACGCGACTGGGGTCTTGGGCGGACGGACGTTCGGGGTGCGCCTGCATACAGCTGCGAATACACCCATCGACGGCGCCCGTGCGACCACGCCGGGGCATCCCCAGGTACCTCCCGGTAGCCAACCGGATCCGCCACTGCGGCGGGCAACAGCGCCGGGATCCCTCTCCTGCCGCTTTTGCTGCGCCTGGCGGCTTCGCCTGCATTCCGGTCAGCGTGGAGCCATCGAGCCACTCGCGACCGAGTCACAACAGGCTACACGAGTGGGACTGTTCTGGTGTTCTTTACGCTTGTGCGCTTTCTCCCGAATCGCCACCGAACTGCGACAGGAAGGACTTAGTTGCGCTTTCCTCTCTATTCTTGTTTCAATCTTATTTCTCCATTTTGTTTTTTATTCACATCCCGTTCTGAATATCCCCGTGCTCCCGCTCTGTGTAATATATTGCAACTACGCTTCACCTTCGTGTTGTGGCCTCTGTCGTCATTGACCCCGTGTGCACGTCTCGTGGTTCCCACCACCGAACACAGAGATCATCACAATGTGTGCATTACGCTTGTACTACATACACATTACTTCATTGAAGTGCTATTTAAATTGTATATCTAAACCTCCTTTACTTCTGTGCGTGTTCCTTCCAGTTCAAATTTCATGAACAGGCGTGCGGTTTTACGCGTGCAGTACACGGCAGTTCATGTTACAGCGGTACTAAAAGCAGCTTGCATAAACTTAAAAAAAAAACTGTTGTCTGCATATCTACGCCTTACCAAAGAGGAAAAAGTGAGTCAAAGAAAAAAAAAAAGCGTACCAGAACTTGTAAGCTCTTTTTATATCTTAGGAATGCCAGACCAATTACGCGCATTCGAACGCTTGGAACGCCTTGCTTCCGCCAAGCGTTGTCGAACGGATCCGCAATGGTGCCGCCAGAACCGCTTTGCTTTACAATGCAACTTAACGCCTTAGAATAAATGCCTTCCATCCGCCTCATACGTGTCGCGACGTTGCTCGTCTCCGGCGCCGTGTAATGGGACAATGGCGAATTCAGCTGCTTCTTTCTATGCTTGCTCTGCTGCGCACTTGCACTCTGGCATCTGCGGTGTAGAGACGTGGGTGACCAAATCTCGCTGCTGCTCGCAGTAAGCATTGATTGATTCAGATGTTCAACGCGCTGAAGCTGCCCCTGGCCTATGAGGCACGCCACAGTGGAAGAATCCTGATTAATTTTGGCCATCTAGGAATCTTAAACCTTTGCCGTGCTCGCGGTGTGGAGCGCATCGTGGTATAAAACGTTTCCCAGGATACCACGTCTCGCAAATCCAGAGTAAAAGCTTCCGCATGAACAACTCGCCGTTATGTACCTCTTCACAAGAAGTCACGTCTCGCAACTGCCGAGTTAATGACAGTGTGGAATGCCTCGTGGTGTGAAACATCTCCTGCTAAGGAACACCTGTGAAAGAGTGACGTCTTACTGCTGCAGAGCTTTTTCTCGTGCCATGGATTGCCCGGTGGTATGGAAGGCCGAGTGCTCTGGAACGCTTCAGGAGGAGCGGCTCTTCGTTCGAGATGGTGGGCTTTTCACTACATGGGACATTTTTGCTTTGGCTTCAAAACCCCCTAAAACATTTATGTTAATGAAAACACGGTCTGAAATCCCAGGGGTGTACATTCATTTGTGGTATTTGAGGTGAAGCGAAGGGCAGTGAACGCGGAATGTAAGTCTAGTGGGATGCAGCGTTGAACGAGAAGGCACTGAAATTTACATGCAAGAAATTCCCTTTGTGGAACGGCGACAACTTGAGTTTTCTTACTGCTACATGTTAATTACGCTTTACCAAATCATGAGTGCAATTCGTAGCATACACGAAAAAGTTTCAGCGCGAAATAAGACGGGAAAGTGCTTGGAAGACGTCTGCCAAGGACAGTTTTTGAAAGTTTCTTTATGGATGAGAAGAGGCAAAGCTTGGAATATACCAGGATATCTATCTGTTGCAGGTATGCAAAACGGATGTGTTTTGAAGATGGGCGCCGATACTGTCGATGAGAATGATGATTATGGTGGTGATTATCATGATTATAATTTTTCACCAGAACCAGAGCGCATTTTTGGAGTATGAAGTGGATATTCTTCCTCAGCAATCGGCGTAGGCTTTTCTGACGGAATACTAAATTAAAAAACATTTATTTTCATGAACACATCTTCACCCACTACGAACATTCGATATTGTGTAAGAATATATTAATTTGTTTGGTTAAGGAATACCCATGCCGGTCGTGGCGGGGCAAGAGATCTGCATTGTAAAATGCCTTCGAAAGGGGTTGAATCAATATAACGAATAATGCAACATAATGTACAAGGCGACATCATTCTAAAGAAATAATTTAGTCCCCTTTAAGAGGGCAGGAAAAGTACAGTACTTTGACGTGTCAGTAAAAGTTACTACAGGAAGGAAACAAAGTGAATTCAGAATTAAGTAGCGATTGAACTTGGCAGACGGGTCGAATGTTCTGGCAAAGCAATTCAGATGCACTGGGCTTTTCACTTGGGAAGACTGCGGTCACGTTTTTAAGCGAAGAAATAAAGGCTTGGGTTCTATGGATCCTTTGTGCCTGCAAACAGAAATTCCCAGGGCTCCGCGCGTGTCTTTCAGGCACGGGGCGTTCTATAAAGGGAGGCTACGGAAAACAAACGCGCCGGCGTGTGCCCCTTATGCTTCGAATTGAGTGACCCCTGCAGGGTGACCGCACAGTTGTAGTACTCACCGAGATGTTCATTTTCGAAATATCTTCACTGCCCGGGCATCACATTTTACATTTTATCGATCGGTGCCCAGGCCATCCTTGTTATCCCACCTATTCTTCGTGCCCATCTATCTCTCATTCGTATAGGGACTGCACCCCACAATCAGTTACCATTCCGTCGCCACCACGGCATCCTGGGAGCTGGAGCTGTCCCTCCGGCAGGCGGCGAACATACAGGGAACCCAGGGGTTTCTTTGAACTGGTTCACCGAATCCACTCAAGCATTCTTCAACACTACGTGGACCCGGTCAATTCAAGAGTGCAATAATTACCTAGACATACGTCCTTTGGGCCGTAAAATGTGTTCTTTCTCCAACGAACTCATGACTTGGGCTCCAGCACGGCATACACACCGAAGTGGTTGACAAAACATGTTTTTCATACGGGCTACTTAACTTATAGGATGATGTCGTTTGAGGGCAGGGCGAAGATAAGGTATGGTGACGTGCATTTGGGTTGGGGGTGTGCAAAAATGCCTTGCGGCAATCCGAACTTTATCTTGAATATCATGTTCAGAACACCCGGTGTGTAAGCTGAATTCTTTGCGGATGACCTCCGCTACCCCGCTCCAGTGAAATCTTTCTCAGCAAATTTCTCACCGGCGCTGCCTACACACCTGAAATGCATCGTAAATGGTACACTCCCCATTTACCCCCAAGATGCCCATACTGTCACACAAGTACCTCAACAGACCTCACTCATCTCGTGTGGTCATATCCTACTTTTGCCAAACACCGAACATTCACGGCACCACAACTGCACCCTGATCCCCTACAACTTGACAAAAAATTAATCCACCAAATAGCCCTTTATTCTCTAAAGAGCGGTCTGGCACGAGTTGTCTGAGCGGAGACCTCACCGGTCCTACTCACAATAGACTATTTTGCCTGGCCCACCAGTTGGGATGGACTCATTTCAAGCGTGAACCTAAAAAGAACTGACCCCTGATAAGCGTGAACCCGAAGCTACGCAGTGCAAGCCAAGAACTGTACTACTAGTCCCAGTACTTTTACTACCCTATCCCCTTTGCATTCCCCTGTTTAGACCAGCGGTCTCCCGTTTTCAATAAAAGCTTTACTACTACTACTGTCAACGCTCTGGAGAGTTGGAATTCACTAATACGCTTTACCTAAATTCTGGGTCAAGTCTATGTCGTGTGCTAAAGGACTTTGCTGATTATTGAAATTTCAAAGAACAGAATTTTCCACGATTTTTTTCTTTTGCGTCCTGATTTGTTTCAACGTGCAAAGACCAACGGGAGAAGAGCTGCTTCTTTTTGACAAAAGGTGTATTACAAGCCCTCCCTTCTATGACCCTGCTCCCCTTCCCGACTTCCTGCCCGTATCCATCTCGTATTGGCGCATAGGAGTCGCTGTTCAAAGAACGCTAAACTAACTCACGAAGTTGACATTGTTTAAGTGTCCAAAATACTATCTAAAAAAACACGCCTCCTTACAAAGGTGTAATAGATAGGTTTAGCGGGTTGTTAATCTACAATATGCGGATTTTCACAAGAAGTAATGAAAATGACGGTGTTAAGGCGTCGACAATACCAACAGTATGAAAACATGTATCATGCCCAAGACAAGGCAATGGGAGCCTCAGGAATATCAACTGCCGGCAGTCATTCTGAAGTTTTTAGCACGTGAAAGTGTTCAAGATTACAAAGTATGCGCCTATTTCTTTCTGGCGAACAGTTTGCTTTAATGGAAGCAAATAAGAGCAGATGACAAAAATAAAAAAAGCAGCTGTAGACTTCAAGAAATCAGTTTTGGTACCATGCTGTATACGAACATTAGCGTTGTTCGTTTTCTAAGTGATTTTTGTTCTTCGCCTCATGTTTACTATTTTGAGCTCTGCCGACGCGTACGTGAACTCACTTCAGCGCCGTTAATTAACTGCTACTTTCATGGCTGAAACAAAACTTGCACAACCTAGTGCGCTTCAGGCGCTGAGTGGGCTCTTAAGGTCGTCTTCATGCCTCCGTCGGCTGTGGGATCTTCCAGTGAGAGTCTGCAATGAAATAAAAACGCACATGCAATTGAATAATCATTAGTTAAGAATTCTATTATCTGTTGCGTGAGCTAAAAGTATGCAAAATGCAAAGCAAAAGTAGGACTTGCAGCACTCGTACCCGTGAATATTGCTTTTTATTGGCAAATAATGGAATAGTTTGTATTAGCTCATATTAAGCGTACGTCCCTGTTTAGCATCATCTAAGTTCGGACATTTGGTTACCTCTGCGATAAAAAGCTTCGCGATTTGTGTAGTGTGTTTGGCGTCTTCGTGCCCTTTCGCGTGAGTTCGGAGGCAAATTTGGAGAATTTTTGGCTGCGAACGCTGTTTGTTTCTTTGATTAACCAGACAGGTTTGTATGTAATTACTGAGAGCCACTGGGGGGCATGCTGCAACTGTTACTATCCTTTTTATACTGTAAAGGACACGGCATTTTTCGACGGGCATTGTGTGCAAGCACAATGTGGTCTTTCCGCGCATGATTCTTGAGCACATTGTTGTTTTTCTTTTGAACTTCACGGTATTATCGGGACACACGGGAAAAGAAAAAGGCGGGAAGGAGAATCAGGGGTGCTAGCGTATTCAAGAAACATTACTGCGTGTGTAACAACACAAATGTCATGGGTAGATTTTAAAGGAGCTACAGCACGAATAAAAAGCTGGGGATCAAATAGTAACGATTCGCACAAACGATGGCGAGATGAAAGATGCAATGAAGTAACTGAGTTTAAGTCCTATTTCAGGGTGTTAATATGCCCTTCCGTCTGTGAATAATCACTTCGTTTTATTTATTTTCTGCACGTGGCAAAAAATAACAAACCATTCGCTGTTCTCTGTCGGCGGCCCTACAACGATGACGACGTCACGTCCCGATGGTGTAGTGTGGCTTTATGCTACGTCAGAACTTAGGGTACTGGTTTTCCCCCATTTAAATGGGGATATAAAATATGTGTTCCTTGAGAAAGGCGACATGAAGGACTTGAAAACGTACACGCCCATCAGCGTGTCCGTCGTCTACAAGATCCAAGGTAATTGCTAACAATTTCTGCCACCTTATATTTCAGTCAACGTAATGAACAAGCAGGGTTTCGTAAAGGCTATTCAGCAAGGACCTTATCCACACAATCAATCAGGTCATTGACAAAGGTGCGGAGTGAACTCAGCTCCTATATATAGCCCTCATATATCATGAGAGAGCATTTGACTCAGTCGAAACCTAAGCAATCTTTCAGGCATTACGGAATCAGGGTGTAGACGTGCAATACGTAAGAATACTAGAGGATATCTGCAATGGGTTCACAGCTACCATCGCCCTTCATAAGAAGAGCATTAAAATACCTATAAGGAAGGGCGTCAGGCAAGGAGACACAATCTCTCCAATATATTCAAAGCCTGTTTAAAAGAGGTATTCAGAACATTTGATTGGGAACAGGTGGGCGTAAGGGTTAATGAGAATACCTCAGTAACCTCAGATTTGCAGATGACTTTGCCTTGGTTAGTAACTCGGGGGACGAATTGCAAAGCATGATTACCATACTAGACAATCAGAGTAGAACCGTGGTCATTGAAATTAATATGCAGGACACTAAAGTAATGCTCAATAATTTTGGAATAGGACCATGGATTGAGATTGGTGATGAGGCGGTGGAAGTGGTAAGCGAATACATCTACTTAGGCCAAGTAGTGACCCCGGATCCCAACCATGAGGCAGGGATAATTAGAAGGATAAGAATGGAGTGGAGTGCATTCGGCAGGCATTCTCAGATAATGAATGGCAGCGTACATTGAAATTAATATGCAGGACACTAAAGTAATGCTCAATAATTTTGGGATAGGACCATGGTTTGAGATTGGTGGTGACGCAGTGGAAGTGGTAAGCGAATACATCTACTTAGGCCAAGTAGTGACCCCGGATCCCAACCATGAGGCAGGGATAATTAGAAGGATAAGAATGGAGTAGAGTGCATTCGGCAGGCATTCTCAGATAATGAATGGCAGCCTACCATTGTCCCTGAAGAAGAAAGTGTAAGAAAGATGGATCTTACGGGTACTCGCCTAGCGGGAGAAACGTACTCACTAAAAAGGTTCAACTTAAATTGCGGACGACTGAAACAGCAATGGAGCGGATGATGACAGGTGTTCAGGACGCGTGTTAGGACATAGAAATTAAAAAGAATAAATGGGTGTGGACAGGGCATGTAAGGCGAAGCTATATAACCGTTGGTCATTAGGGTAACAAAGTGTATCCTAGACAAGGCAAGCGTGGCAGGGGGCGGGAGAAAGTTAGATGGGGAGAGGAGGTCAAGAATTGTGCGGCGATAAATTGGTCACAGTTAGCACAGGACCAGGATAATTGGAAATCTATGGGAGAGGCCTTCGCCCCGCATTGGGCGTACTTAGGGTGATGATGATGAGGATAGAGTATCAGTTCACATGCTGGTTGGACAGGTTAGTCGTGCTGGAAATGCGCCCCATGTAGCATCTGCTGACTCAACAGTACATCATCATAGCGAACTTTCGCGAATCGGCGAGAAATATGCGCCAGGAAAAAGGAAACTTTAGACGCCCTTTTCTCACCCATCAGCGTTTTAACTAAGACCCGTGGGTGCTCTTGCGGGAGGTGTGCTCGCAAACTGCCGAGCATAAGTTCTCCGCCACTCAAGACATCTGAGGAAACGACCCGAGAGCCACACGAAGACCCCCATTGGGACCTGCGCCCTGTGTCTCTCGCCAAGAACGCCCACAAAGCATCACATGCTGTGGGAGTTCTCGGAGCTCGCGGCGGAGAGAAGACCTCATCTTCCACCGAAAAAGAAGACCGTCCAGGAGTTGGCACCGCCTCCTCTGGGCTGGCCGGATACCAAAGACTGCCATATCCCCGTGGACTTTTGCAAGTACCTAGGGGATACACAGTGATTGTAGGCGCCCATACCTCATTTTACTGCATTCCCCATTCCCGACGAGAGCTCAAGTTACCTCTTCTAAATAAAGAATATTTTAATAATATTCCGGGAAAACCTTAACAGAATTTTTTGTCCTCTAAAGGCGTAACTAGAGAATAGTTACAACTCACTTCGGGCGCCCTCCCAAGGGAAGAAGGCGATGGGATCCAACAAGGCAATAGGATGACAGCCGCAATTACGACGGGTTTTCGCTTCCATGAGCCAATCTGTAACAGCGCTACCCCTTCATAGCGTTGCTTCTAAAAGGCGTGCCCTGTTGCGGATAGGCTGCCGTTACTGGTGCTTGTGACGGTTTTTAAGGATCGCAACACGTCTCCCTAAAGCGTTGAAAGGGCTCGAACGAATGCTGACGTTGGTTTCACACCAGCTGGAGCGTTTAGCTTCATTAAAACGGAGGCCTTAAAAGAAGCGTTAAGGTACAATGCCGGCTTCCGTAGCACAAATGCCTCGTTCGGAAGCGTTCCATACGAGGTGTTCCATAATGTGATGATAGACTCGGCAGTAGCGACAAGTGGTCGTCCACTCAAGTGCACAGCAGTTAAACCAAAGGTAAGAACGCAGCCGAACAAGTTGAAAGACAAGCAGCTATATTCACCATTGTCCTTAACGCCTCCATTGTGTTTCGTAAAACACAACGTAAAGAGAGGTGAATATTTTAAAGCGAAGCTTGTAGAAAAAACTTCTTGAACAGAAGTTTTTCAAAAGTTTCTTGCCACCTCAATACAAACATTTTGCTCATGTGGTTGCAGCGATGCCTGTCAGCAGGCCCCGTAAGAATGCAAGTTTATTACCAGGTCATGTACGAGAGGAACGTTTCCGGATCCTACAGCGCCGGTAACGACAGACAACTGCAGCGGCTGATTTGCCTCTTATTTATATCAGTATGAATATCTGTAGTTGGTGCTATGGGTGCCGGAGGGGTGTTCGGCGGCGTACAAAGCAAGCGCCCCGCTTTCCTCACACAAGGGTGCAACAGCAAGAAATACTTGCTCCGTGAATTAAACATCTGGGGGAACCTAGTAGTTTTCAATTGGGCGCTGATTTACAACTCACAAGAAGTGCTTACCCGTCCTAGGATATTTTTTCAACAGAACACATCGCTGTTAATCTGCACGTAAACTTTTGTCATGGAAAGGGTACATGTTGGCTGACGCTTATCTGGAGTCGCAGGCTTTTTGTTTGCATGTAATAAAGTATAACAGTACACTATAATTGGTGCCTCTGTTTTAGCAGTCCGAATACAACCAAATTTAGAGCATGTTTGAAATCCGGGTCTCTGGCAGCGGATGCTAGCAGTTTAAAGGCCAAAACCCGTACAGGCTGTTTATATATAATAGTAATCGCTTGAGACGGCCATCATGTTTGCCCGTAGGGCAAACCGTTTACACAAATTGTGTTAATAGTAAGGTGAAGAGCCGGCATTGGAATTGGAATGATATAGTAACAATAACTAGAACGACAACTAAGTGTTAAGGCATGTTGGCCTATATAGGTAGATTGGAGTGTCGTAATTGCTGAGATACCATTCGCAGGTGGACCAGCTAGTTAATAATGCTTAATACTCCAAAACCGTGAAAACAGATACAGCCGACCAGTACGTCCTCCCGCACGATAGTTCGGGATATTACAAATAGCGATGGCGAAACGGGATTGGTGGAGCACACCCAAACGCTTGTCTGAAAAAAAAGCTGCGGAAGGGCTCGTTATTGTAAAATAAAAGTACACGAGAACTTTTGCCGGTCAAGGGCTTTTTAAAAAAAAACGACCTGAGCTAGCAAAAATAAACTCTGACTCATCAGCCTAGGGAGAAAACTTTGTCCCAGTTTCAATTTATTTAAACCGGTACACTTTGCGTACAGGTGCAATGTAAAGGTGCATGCGTGCGCGTGAACGTCAGAGCCCACCCTGCGTGCCGGTCACTAGTCAAATCCATAAAACAGCCAGTCGCAAAAGCTCGTGCTATCAATGCTGCGAACTCGAAACGAGCCCCTACCTAACATATTTGGTCAAACGTGTTTGGTCAACGGCGCGTGTATTTCAGACGTCTGCTCCTTGGTTATAGCCTCCCCTGTGCACTCCTGCAAGAACTTATTTGGCGTCATCAAGCCGAACCCATAAAGAGCGCAAGTTCCGTGTCCAATTTCACTGTACGCCGCCTCACCAAGATGGCGCCGAAAAGACCTTTTTGATTACTTCCAACCTTTGCAAATAAATTGAATCCAATGACAACGGCCTTCCAGGAATATGCCGAAGATCGAATGAAACCGGGTTCGTCCCGCTCTGGATCCTTTGTGACGTTTTCTGAAACTTCACGGAAAAATAAAGGGAAACGGCGGAGAGAAGTCCTATCTGGAATCGTTTATCTCTCAGAAAACAAAGCATCGTTGGTCCTCCAAGAAAACATAAAAGAGCTACGACATGCGGGATCTTCCAGATGAAGTGAAACGTTATTCAGTCGTTACTGTCGATAACGCAGCAGTATTTGTCCAATACACCCGCAGCGCCAACACTAACGCTGCGCATTTGCTCAAGAACGTATAACTAGAGGAGATTACTGGTTCATGTTTATACTTAGGCCAAATTGATGCTAACATTCTTTCAGACCACTTACAACTCCAGGCATACCAAAAAGAAAAATAAATGTTACTACCGGGATCGAAAATTCGAATCTCACACATCTGGCACAAACGCCACAAGTCACCACACTTGTCGTGAAAGAGGACCAACCAGGTAAAGCCCTGACCTTGCACAAAAATGCATGATGGGCGGAGAAGATAATGTATCGTTATAAGACTTAAACGGTCATTGTTAAACAAACAAACAAGCAAGAAAAATTCTTACGCCCCTCTCTGAAAGAAGTTGCTTTAACCGCGAAGCTTTTTCCGATACAAATGCTAAGTCGCCAATCACATCAGACAATGCCAAGATCTATGAAAACGCTGAGCTGAGACAACACTGACAAAACGCCGAAAATGCAAGGCATAGTTCAGAGATGAACCATTTTTGCTTTTTTAGGTGCGGAATACCTTTGGACCACACAATGTCCGTCCGCGTCCGTGCGCATAGCATTTAAAATGCAAAAAATCACAAAAGCACGGGCTGGATTCAAGCGTGTAACTCGTAGACCAGACAGAGTTAGCGTCAGTCGTCTTACCCACTGGGCTACCACCCGAGAGTCACACGGCTTACTTCCTCGCCTGTAACGGTGCGCAGTACCGTTGGACCTCCATGGTCCGCCCGCGTCCATCCTAGCGCACACCACCATCAAGCGAAAATCGAGCGAAATTCGATTTGAGCAGTGCGTTCCAGTTTCATTTAGGAAATATTCAAGGTGCAACTCACGGCTCAAATCGAATGAAGGTCGGGGTGCAAATCGGATGTCACTCGGGGCGCAACTTGGATGTCATTTGAGTCCCCGTACCCTGCACCCTCGCCATCATCCAAGAAAGAGAGATGCAGCCATTTTTTTTTTAATTCGTATTTCTGACGTTCTTTTGCCGACTTCGTTGGTTTATTCCGTGATTTTGGGGGAAATTTATAAGATGCACATTTCTGATTTCGTGATATCGTTTTTATTAACAGTTTTTTGTGCGTGTTTCTTATTTTTCAGGTTTTTAAAAATTCTATGCAACAGATTAGATCCAGTTACTCCATTATAAATATAAATGTGTTATTTCGGCGAAAGTGCATTTTTTTAGTAAATTTCAGGGCATTACACAGTCCTGGCTGCGGAAATACTCGGCCAATTTAAATTTTGCTAATTAAATTTTCGGCATAGAATGTCGTATAGGTCTTGCTTTCCGCAACACGATTAAGTGCGGCGTAGGCAGAGAAGACGGTTGTATGGTTTCCGCACTTGCCCATTTTTCCCTTCCCCTACCACAGGCACCTACTTCTAAGAGAACTGGAATATTCAAGTTAACTGTTCCCGAGCAGCTTTTGCAATTGCTTTTGGTTCTCGAAGTTGTGCTCGGAAGAAATTGCAAATAACGCTTTGTTTGACCAGCTTTGATTCCGGATTGCCCACATTTTACTTGACATTCCTAACCTGCCTCCGTTCTCTAAAAAAAAAAGAATTTGAAGGGACAAACCATCGGGCCCCGCCGGCCTTTTAGCGGCAACGGTGGCTGATCACATAAGCTTATTTATACTACTGAGCTCTTCTGAGACCACATCGCTGGCGCCCGCATTTATTTTTTTTTTTCAAGGATGAATCGACACACATCATGATGGGCTTTGTCGTATGATGGAAGAATGGGGCAGGGGTCGCCACGTTTCCGAAACGTTAAGTGCGAAGCAGTATACCTCTAACCAGCCAAGGAAATCTTCGTGTCCGCGTCAGCACAAAACTCGCAGGCTACTACTGGCTACACAAACAAGCATCCCAGGCTAATACTAACTACTGAATACACCCAAGCTACACAAACTACTGACACTGCCAGTGATCGAACCTGGGCCCGTAGGGAAGCCGCGCAAGAGCCCGTCGTCTTCCCTACTAATATTCGCCCACACGCGGAGACAGGGAGACAGACAGTGGTTTGGATTCAGCGTCTGGGGAGGGGAGGGTGCTTTTAGCAGGCGACACCAGACACCAGAGTGTGGGAGAGGCAGTGAGAGAGATGACGCAATAGCCGCGCGTGCCACCCTTTTCCTAACCCTTCGAAAATCCCTCCTTTCCGTTGTACTTCTGCCGACGCTGCTGCATTCGGGACGCCGGCCCGCGAATCCCAGGTGATGGCTTGCAGAGTCCTTGGTTTCACTCTTTGTAGAGTCACGTTGGTGAATTCAAATGACGCCGCATCGGCAATCGTTGTTTACAGCTTCGCAGTTGAACCACCTTCACAGCCATTTTTTTTTCTGTTGGGGTGTATGGACTACTAGCACGCGCATCCTAATGACGACCGGGGCTAATTTTTCTCTTGAAAGCGATGCAACAGAACAGGGCTTATATTGTCCTACTTGTACCAAAATTTGGTCTGTTATCGTACAAAACGTCCATCTTAGCGGCGCCAAAACATCAGCGCTCATAGAGGTCTAATCGAAGAATCCTCGTGAAATAAAGATAAACGTAACGTAATTAGATGACTTGAAGAACACACTGACTGCATACCAAACTTTTTTTGAAGTATTGGATTGATTTCTTTGTTAGTTTTGTGTATTATTTTGGTTTGCTATTTCTTCTTATGTTCTGAATCACCTTTGTTATGGGACACCTTGATTCCGCGCCTAGTTCTCGAAATTTGCTTCGCGATTCCCTTCGGCTTACGCTTACAAATGCATTCAAACAGTCTCCAGCGCATTAGACCGCGGCTTGTTTCCTTGAGCTAATGTCATTTAATTGCGAGGGTTTAAGTACGCCTTGCTCTTTGCTATTCAGTGGGCAATGGATTGTAGCAGTGATGCCAGCGGCTGAAAACCCCCAGTGTCTTTTGGTGCAATCCTTGGAACGTGCCCTGCTGCCTGCGCGGATCGAATGCGACTGGCTCCTGACGTCGACGCATGTCTTTTGTTTGACTCCTCACCTTGCGCCCATCATGGTTGGCCACCTTGCGCAACATTGGAGCCCTACTACGCAGAAGCCAGTGGACATCGTCATCAAGGCAGACGGACCATATAACAGGTTGGTGGAACCCTTCGCCCTTCAGTGGGCATTGGATCGCAGCAGTGATGCCGGCAGCTGACAACCCCCTGTGTCTTTTTGTTCAGCTGGCTGCAATTTTCGGAACGTGCCCTGCTGCCTGCACGGATCGACTGCGACTGGCTCGTGAGATCGACGCATGTCCTTTGTTTGACTCGTCACGTTGCGCCGATCATTGTTGGCCACATTGCGCAACATTGGAACCCTACTACGCAGAAGCTAGTCTGACATCGTCATCAAGGCAGACGGACCATTTAACTGGTTGGCGGAACCATAGAGTTCCTCAATATCACCTAGAGTGGAAAGGGTCGCTGCGCTCGCATGCTGCCATGGGAATTGTGGGTACTGTGGGAATCTGATTGGCAGCAAGTGGCTGGTGCAAAGGGCTACGGATTAGGATTCCCGGGTCTGAAGCTTTTGTAAGTTCTGTTTTCGGGATGCCCCGTTTGGCATTCAGTGGCTTTCACAGACATGTCTGAATAGCAGCGTGATTAGCTCTTAACGCATGTGCTCGCGTTAGCGGGGAGTTTCTTCAGATGAAAGGGTAACCACATGCAGCGCCGGCGACAAGCGACGCGAAAAACGCAACCCAAAAGGTGCAACAACAGAGTGTACTTGGCGAAAGCGACAAGCGAAAAAAATTATTACACTGCGTCCATGTCCTCTGTCGTCGTTGCTCGTCGCTACAGTTCACTGTATCGTCACTGCCGCTCGCTTGTGGGCTGGTTCTGGCCGGATAAAAGCGAGCGAGGGCCCCGGCGGCCGTTTGCTGCTGTCGCCCACCCTATAGCCTCTAAATAAACTTCGCTACCGCACACTATGTGTTTTCTGCACCCATTCAGTTACAATTTCGGTGTCACTCGTCGCCGTCGCAGCGTGCACTTACCCCTTGAAGCATGCGCTGCCTTAACAAAGCGCAATAGGGCAACATACATAGCGACTCGACAGGCCAGTATTTATTTGCCATTTGAAGTATTCATGCTATTTCATAATGCTTTTCGCGCGTGCTAGGACTTACTTGCGGTAATAGGCTTCGCCTCTACGTTTGTTTATACATGCTTAGTAAACAAAATAAATAGAACGCGATTACACCATTCCTGCATCTCTGAGTTGCATCTGGGTGATCTGTATCGCCTGCCACGGCATGCCGCATACGATATGAGACTAATGACAGGGAGCATGAACACAGCTTTAGAGTGACTAAGTAATTTTTTTTCATCCAAATATTACAAAAAAGCAAGGAAAACCTCATCCAGTTTGGAGTATGTAATAATTTAAAAAATATATATCCGGGACGGCCCGCTGTATCTGGCAGCGTGAGCCAAGGCAGGACTTCTTTTTTTCTTTGTGACCCCCAAATTTGTTTTGCAACGTAAGACCTCTTACACAGTGCCTTACACAAAACAAAATTTTTTAGCCGCGGCACTTTTGACAGCACTTTTTTAAACAAAAACTCTATTTGCGTAGCAACAAAGTCAGTGCCGGCCATGCCACGCCGAACTTCCGGCCGAACTACGCACTATGGCGGCACTCATGGAGGCGTAGAGCGCTTCTGCCGATTCACGTTGACGCTAACGCCAGATTCCACTCTAGGTAAAGTAGTGTGAAACTCTATGGGCGGAACCCTTCGCTCTTCAGTGGGCATTGGATCGCACCAGCGATGCCGGCGGCTGACAACCACCTTTGTCGATTTTTCAGGTTGGTCTCGCCGCACCCGTTTTGTCAAAACGCTCAAACAACCTTTTTCTGCTGCTGTTCCCATGCCCAAGTGTTCTTGCCTGCACCGTTGTGGAGTGTGGGTTTGTTACTAAAATGTTGTTGGTCAGCTGAGACGTTGTGCTCAATCCTGGTCCCCGAAACAAGACCCTAGCAAACAGAACAGTGACATTCTTCTGGCTATTAAAGATTTAACCATACACCTTGACCAACGGCATGACACGCTCATTAAATCTAGACTAAGTGAAAGAAAACCAAAAGTTACTTGAGTCCGAAGTGTTGGATTTGACAACTCGGTTAACTGATCTAGAAAAACGAGTCGATTTGTTTGAGGAATTTCAAGACGGCCCTCATGTGCAGGAAATGGTAGCCACCGCCGTTCGAAGTGAACACGCTTCACTCCAAGCGCGCCTGGATGAGTACGAGGATAGGCCTCGCTGTGAGAACTTGATTTTCTACGGAATTGAAAATTCAGCGTCAGAAACATGGGCCGATTCGGAAGAAAAGGTCCGGTCAATTCTTACCTCTACGTTAAACTTGCAAATACCTGACGAGGCCATTCCGCGTGCTCACAGGCTAGGAACGATTCCGCCGGAAAAAAACTCGGCCCGTGATAGCACGTTTCACTTCTTCCAAAACTAAAGATAGTGTTTTGTCCCAGAAGTCTACGTTTCGTGACACATATATATATATCAATCATTGAGGATTTCTGCAAGGCTACACGCGCCACAAGGAAAAAACTATTCGACTTCGCCAAGGAGACTGGTAACAAATTTTCTCTTAAAGACAATAAAGTGGTTATTGGCAATAAAATATACACCTACTTAACATCTTCAGATCGCGTGTGCGAAATAGAAACGGACGCAGTTGACCTCACAAATCGTCCTAGTCGCGATTATCCTGTCATCAGCGGCCGATCTTCTCCACTGTAGCTAGATGCCAACACAAGTTGTAATACCTCTTATCCCGACTGTTGGTTTTTGCTGTGTATTATCAGAAGTGTTATCAACAAGCGTGATGCCTTGTCTTCGTTAGTAAACACGTGCCTCTCTGATGTGGAATTTTTGACCGAAACGTGTCTGTCGTCAAAAGTTGAAAACCGTGAGATCCTGCAGTGCGACAAAAAATTTCGCTGTTTTAGGTGTGACCCTGGCTCGCGTTCTGGTGGCGGTGTCTTGATCGCTGTTTCAGAGGAATTCATGACTTTTAGATGCGACTGCATCTCATTCACTCGCCTTGTCCCTCCATACGGCGTTGTTGTTGTCCGTACATACCCCTCCCCCATTCTCCTCACCGCGCGAGCTGCGCTCTCCGCCGCTCACCCCCTTTCCTCTCCGATAGCGAACACTCTCTCGCGAGAGGCATTGGATTGGATTCGATTTGGTTGGCTTGGCTTGGCTTGGCTTGGATTGGATTGGATTAAAGTGGATTGTGTTGGATTGTGTTGCGTCATAGCCGCGCACGTTGCATCATAGCCGTGGTCGTTCCAGCACCAGCGTTCCGATTTCGGGCACGTGCATAGACTTGATCTTCGCTGCAAATTGCGCGGTGGTCCCCTTACTTCACCATTCACTACCCGTACACTTCAGCGACCACAAGGCCGTCATCGTTAACGTTACGCCGCGTGTTAAATAAAGAATACATCATAAGCGTTCCTCACACGTTTAACGCAATTAGAGCATCAACCCAACGCAAACCCCAAGTGAACCCCCAAGATGCGTCGCATCTCCACAGGGTTCCCCTCGCGGGAAGCTGGGGTAATTTTAAAATTCCCATTGTATGCTCCCTTGAGTTGGTGTGCGTTCGAATCCGCGTAAATCACAAAGCTGTCATTGTTTGTGCATGTTATCGCCCTCCGAATGCGCCATCTGGTTTTTCCAATGATTTTCATGACGTTCTATGCAACTTGCACGTGAGGTTCCCCGCCACACCAATTCTAATCCTAGGTGATTTTAACTTTCCTGATATTTCGTGGAACAGCTCCCATTTATCGCCTGGCTCTGGCTCCTCCTCTGAAAGCGCCTGCTTCCTTAACACATGCGCGCAATTCAATTTAACGCAGCTTGTTATGTGCCCCACTCGCATTACACATTCAAGTGCTTCAAATTTAGACTTAGTTCTAACTTCTCACCCCGATCTCGTGCAATCACTTTCTGTTTTGCCAGGCCTCAATTATCACGAAGCAATCGTCTTCAACCTCCCCTGCGCATCGCCCCTTAAACAAAAAAGTAAAAAGCGATTCGGGGACTACAACAGAGCTGATTACAAAGCCATTAACAATGAAATTGAACATTTCACTTCTGTTCTTCTACAAGACTTTCCCCAAAGATCTGTCAACGATTACTGGATGCTCTTTAAAAATAAAGTTGCTGAACTTGTTAGCAAGTACATACCACTGCGCGAAAGTGCAAGTAACAGTCAATCACCGTGGTTTACGCCAACGTTGAAACGCTTGTCCAACAAAAAGAAGCGTGTTTACAGCCAAGCCAAGCGTTCTAATTCATCTGAAAGATTGGAGGTTTACAAAAATGTAGCCGATGAATACGGGCGTGCTTTATCCGTGGCAAAGCAGTCGTTTTTTTCAACACACGCTACCGTCAACTCTGCAAAACAATCCCCACAAATTTTGGCAGGTCGTAAATGGGGGCGATAAGAAACCGATTGAACTTACGACCGACACGGACGAAGTAATTTCCAGTGAGCCCGTTTGTATCGCCCTTAACCATGCATTTTCTTCATTCTTTATGAGCACTACTCCGACCGTCCTTCCAGGCGTTCAAGCTCGCGACTTCAATGTGATGAATTCTGTACACGTTGAGTGGGCCGGCACACGCAAGTTGATCCAAAATTTAAAAATTTCGTCGTCACCAGGCGTCCATGGTATTTCTTCTAAAGTTTTGAAAAACACTGACGTTTATTCCTAAATTATACTGTCCAGACTGTTCGAGCAGTCATTTGAAGAAGGTGTTCTCCCAGAGGACTGGAGGGTGGGAAAAGTGGTTTCCTTGTTTAAATCAGGAAATGCTCATAGTCCCGGGAATGATCGCCCCACTTCACTAACCAGTGTACCATGCAAACTTCTCGAACATGTAATTTACACTCACGTCGTAAGTTTTCTTGAAAGTAACGCTTTCGTTAGCATTCACCAACACGGGTTTAGGAAAACTCATTCATGCGAGACACAGCTTTTGGCCTTCACTAACGATTTATATTCTGCCGCTGATTGTTCATCTACTGTTGATTGTATCTTCATAAATTTTTAAAAAGCCTTTAGTACCGTCTGCAACATGTCTGCAACATATCGATGCTAACGTCTTAAAGTGGATTGAACGTTTCTTTATCTAACCGCACCTAGTTTGTAACTGCTAACAACCACTGTTCCCCGACTAGCCCTGCAACGTCCGGCGTTCCGCAAGGATCAGTTCTTGGTCCCTTACTGTTTCTTATTTACATCAACGACTTACCTAATGACATTTCACCATGTATCAAACTATTTGCCGATGACTGTGTAATTTACCGTGAAATCCGGACTAACGCAGATAATCGTGCCCTTCAGACAGACCTGGATCACATTTCATCTTGGTGTGACGCATGGTTAATTAAGCTAAACGTTACTAAATGCAAAGCTATGCGAATTTCCTGTTGTATTTCTGACAACGTACCGTGCGACTACACACTTAACCGAAGCAATCTCGATCTGGTTTCGTCCTACAAGTACCTTGGCATGTATATTTCTAACGATCTCTCTTGGAACGCACATGTCGACTACATTACAAATAACACGAATCGCACTTTAGGTTATCTGCGCAGAAACTTTTCTTTGGCTCCGACTAACCTTAAACTTTTGCTTTATCAATAATTAGTCAGTCCCAAACTCCAGTACTCGTCATCAGTCGGGGATCCACATACTAATTACCTGGCTGACAACATCGAGGCGATTCAAAATCGCTCTGCCCATTTTATCATGTCAAACATCCATCGTACGTCGTGTTACTTGGATGAAAGCCAATCTTCACTTACCCACTCTCTCACTGCGGCGTAAAATCTCTCGCCTTTGCCTGTTCTATGAGATTTTTCATTGTATGCCGTCTCTTAGCAACATTCTTTTCCAGCCCCCATCGCAAGTTTCCTCACGCAATGACCATCAGATAAAAGTGGGCGTTTCCAGCGCCCGCACGAATTTGTACTTTGAATCATTCATCCCGGAAACTGCAAATGAGCGGAACCACCTTCCAGCCCCTATCGATGCTATCACTTACGTCACTTTGTTTAAAAACTCCCTCTGTATTCATTTCGCGTAAATTCGCCATTTAAGTTACGCTGTGTTTTCTCTTGTTAGGTTCTGTGTGTGTGTGTGTGTGTGTGTGTGTGTGTGTGTGTGTGTGTGTGTGTGTGTGTGTGTGTGTGTGTGTGTGTGTGTGTGTGTGTGTGTGTGTGTGTGTGTGTGTGTGTGTGCGTGTGCGTGTGCGTGTGCGTGTGCGTGTGCGTGTGCGTGTGCGTGTGCGTCAATCAGAAACACAGCCATGATGAACATTGTTGTTACAACCACCCCGCCTGTTTTTCCCATCACGAGTCTTTTTTTTTATGGTTTTCAGACTGCCATTGTGTGCATATAATTTTGATCTGCTGTAATTCTTGTTTTTTTTGTACGATGTATACCCGCTCCTCTCTAATACTTCGGCCTTGAGAATAAATAAATAAATAAATAAATAAACACATGTGCAATTTCCTCATCCGCTGTAAGCACGCACACAAACAAAAAGGAAACGCAGAGACACGAAATCCTCACTGTATTTGACGCCTCACGCTTTAAAAAGACGAGGATAAAGTTGTCTTTGCCCTAGGACGTCTTGGTGTGAGGGCGCTGAGAGAGAGAGAGAGATGGAGAGAGAGAGAGAGATAACAATCTTTATGTCTACGGGATTAGGAAGGGGAGGGGTGGACGACGGGTGTTTATAGGACCTCTGCGGCGTCAAGTTCCTGCAACTAAAGGCATCGAGAAATGTGTTTAATCCTAAAGTAATACAGTTCCGTTCGTAAAACAATGCATATGCTGACCAAGTGTGCTTTAATCATATTGATCGTTCGCTCCATGTATATGGAAAAAATAAACAAAATTTTCAGCCCCGAGATTCAAACTCATGAACGATGATAGTAAGGAGATTACTCTACCCACTATACACCAAGTCCCCTCCAGTATTCCACAGCAGCGCCCCTAGCATATTTCGGGGTTTTTGGGTTCAACTTACCTGTGCCGCTGTGGCCACTATCACAATATTCAAGTTCTGTAGCTCAGCGTTGCCTCTTGATTCAAAGTTTTGGTGACTGCATTCGACCGTCTAATTTGAATAGGATAGAGGTCCAGGTTTCATGAAATTAATATTCCCTTTGTGCAAACCCATTGTGTTATGTTGTATTCACTGCTGCGCGTTTTTTTCCACCTTGCGACACATACAACACTTCAGTTTAAACCACAAAATAACAGCCATGCATCTTAAGCTCCATCCCCGGAAAACGAAGACAAATACGAAAATTGGCGAAAAAAGAGGGGACACGAATAAAAATTATTAAAGCATACAAATAATGTAACACCCTGTATTAGCACAAAACGCATAATTGGCGAAGCCAACCGATGTTATCGCTACTGACAGAGTTTTAGTTTCACATACGTGGAAGCTTCACGTACGTAGGGCTTTAACGGATGGAGAATGCTCGTTCGCAGAACGCAAATGCTCGCTGTGAGTGTTACGAATGTAAGTGAGGTAGGAATTTTGTAGCGTAAGCTACACTGGCCGAGCTTGAGCAGTTTCGCGTGGGCAGTGAATGGTTCTGCGCAAGCGCGAGGAGCATTGGGTTGGATCAGATCGGATTGGATTGGATTGGCTTGGCTTGTACTGGATTGGC